>NC_136487.1:3407500-3580000 GCF_053919585.1 Euprymna scolopes | reverse complement strand
ATATATATATATATATATCGATCCTTAGCTCGAGAAATGAGTGTATGTATGGATATATGTATGAACTATAATTACATATTGACATGTGTTTATACGTTTTTAAACTGATCTGCTATAGTTTGCCATCTTTATCGTTGGGTCATGGAAACTCGCAAGATATCGCATATCGACTTCAACATCTTGTTTGTTCTTTATGCGATATTCAAAAATGGATGTATTCAAATATCGTTTTATTTATTCGCATTGCCTAAATGCTAACGAAGGAGAACATTTTTCCTTTAACCAATGCGATGCCCCCATATGCGTGCCGTGTTTATATAAATATAATATGATGTGATATATATATATATACATGTATACATATATATGCATATGTATATATTTAAATATGCATATATATATATGTGTGTGTGTGTGTCGTGTTTCTGAGGAAATATATTGACGTGTTACTTCAATTATTTTTTTAAATGCAATACTGTAGTCGAGTTTTCAGATCAATACATTAATTCCAATATGAAATAGTAACGCCTATAAAGCAAAGTAAATGACATTAATTAGTAAGAATTCAAAAGACCCTAATCATTATGAATATATTCATATATGCCCAACACCCTACATACACTCCCTTCATTAAACTGTTATTAAGAGTAACATTTGAAAGATTACATGAAGTTCTATCTGCTCAGTTATATTGCTACCAACAAAATTAAACCTCATATTGCTACGAACCCAGTCGACCTGATTGTTTTATGCCACTGGCACTGAGATCTTTGTTAGTATAACTTTGTGCTCGATGGTTTTGTTTTTCGAACTACAATTAAAACAACCAGGATATTAAACAGAAACTAAACTATTGGTTGTTATAAAACATTTTTCCATTTTTCCTATGATTTCTTTGTTCTATTCGAATTGTTTTTTTACATCCTCAAACAAAGCTAAGAAACATTTTTTGTTAGTTGGTTAGATCATTTTATTATCTGATTGTATTTTTTTTTACCGGTGTATTGTTTGTTGAAGTTTTTTCTTGAAAGAAATATTTATAGCAAAATAAAGAACAAAAAGAGAATTATTATAAACATCATGTTTATGTAATAAAGATTTTACATGTTTTTATCATTAAAAAAATTGATTAAATTTCTCTTATAAAAAAAAAACATTGTACATATTTGTTCTTGACTTTTTTATTTCTTTTTCAAACACTTTTTATTGTTTATCTAAATTGTATAAATGAATAATATTGTAAATGCTATAACATTGTGTTATTATATCTTATAACATTTAATGTTATGCATAGTGGTAGTGGAATAATCATTAATGGTGCAGGGTGGGTAGAATTTAGGTTATTTAAGGAGGCGGCTGAGCATGAACTTGTTTACATTGGACTTGAAGGCTAACGTATTATAGGCGCCCAGGAGGCACACCAGTGGAAGCGTGTTTCACATGTGAGCAGTTTTAGGAAAGAAACTTTGTTCATTAAAATTGCGTTTAGATTTAAGCAGAGAGTGCGTGAATTTCTACACAGATTTTATGAATAATTATTTATATATAATTGTCATATATGTTGTATAAATTTAAATATATATATATATATATATATATATATATGTGATTTTATTGTTTATTTAAACTGTATAAATAATATTGTAAATATGATAACATTGTCCATTAATGATGAACAAACATAAAATGACATTATACATTAAAGCATGGAGGGTAACTTGATCAAGAAAAGTCCTGGAAACGACAACCAATATGGTAATAGACGTTTGCCGGCGGGCTGTTACCTGCTCGCCATTGGGACTGTTCTGCTCCACCGGTGTTAGAAACGATCATTTGCCGGGAAGAGCCACTTGCTTCGTCATATGGACGACTTAAGGCGCGGATGGTTTTAACAAACGGTATTCCAAAAAAAATGAAACATAGCTCAGACTTTTTTTTTCTTCTTCGTTGTTGTCCATCTCTGACCGTAACGGTAACAGTTTATTAGGGGGAGGGGGGTATTTCTTGGTTTTTCAGCCAGCTCCCTTCTCTAACGCTTTAGAAAATCAAATGCTACGTACGTTTTTAGTTGTGCTTTCCACAATGTTTTGGTTGGTTTTGGCAGCTAGCACGAACGGGCTCGGTGGTGAACAATGACATACAACACATTTTATCCATAATATAAATCTCACCTGTCTGTTTAATTTTATGTATGTATGTATGTATTTCGACAGAAGCGACGGATTTTTACGAGGTCGGTATCGTTTTGAAGCGCAACCTTTCGACGACAAATATCGAAAAATTGTCTAAAAACATAAATTCCTTCGCCCTGAACTGGGCACTTTTCTACAAGGAGAGGTCACTTTTTCGCCGATATTTTCGAAAATCTTTCCCTCGTTTAGCTTGACTAGCCTTAATTTAAAACTTCGTCAATTCCGGTTTGGTGATAAGCGCGACGGAAAAGACGTCACATTATTTTTCCCGTTCTTTTCCTCCTTCGCGGTACGGGTTCGAGCCTGCCTGCCTACTATCACTTTGTTTTTTGCTCAACACACACTCCCAAACAGACGGGCAACGTCGCGCACCCAGGCTAGTTTGAAATAAAATAATCTTAACTACCTATTTTCGAAAACATTTCAATATGTCACAAATAAAAATAATAACAATGAAATTTCTAACAGACTTAGATACCTTTAAGTAGCTCATTGTACTGGGGAAAGAAAAGGATGCCCTCTCCTTTGTAGAGGGACACAATTATTTGTGTTTACCTCATGCTGGTCAGTTGAAAAACAGAAAGAGTCCTGTAAGAATGGGATTATGAGGAGAAAACATTACCCAACTCCTACACGACAGGCCTCATCACTCAGCAAGAATATTTATGTTACTGCGCTTAAAGTGGCAAATGAACAAATTGATGAGCCCTAGACGACGAAACACGTGTCAGTGGATAATTATGTTTTAAAAATAATATATATATATATATATATATATATATATATATATATATATATATATATATATATATACCATTTTAAAGGTATTTAGGAGTGATTAATACTCAATTTAAAGAGTTTATTAAGAGTGCTCAATAAAAAACAGTGATATATATTTTATTAATATTTAAAATGATTTTGGAGTTCATAATATTATAAAACATTTGAATAATGCCATTATTATCAATTGTTGAGGTATTTTTTTATATTTTGAACATATATTATTAAAGGAGAAAAAGTTTTATAATGAACAGAAAATAAAATACATTTCTAAATTATTTTTATCCATAACTCTACTTCGGTATTTAAAAAACACCCATTAGACCGAGGTTGGGTAAATAAGAGGTAAGAAGGAAAAACCTTTCTTATGACACTGACTTTCAGCCGACACTTTTCAAAATGACAATCGGCAACAGGGAGAAAGGCAACAAAGATAGAAAAAAAAGTGTTGGGGCAAGCACACAGCCTTGCTTTAAGCCGCTTGTAATTGGGAACAGATATAATAAGCCAGTTCGGTATGTACTCGGCCCATCATTACGACATGAAGGTCTTTAGTTTGACAGTCAACTAGTGCGAGCACTTGCAACATGGCTGTTATTGAGATTGAGTTAAATGCTTTTTCTAGATCATAGTCTATCATGCCAAGGGCCTGTCGGTGTGCTTTGCATTTCTCCTGGGCCTGGTTTGTGCATAATATCATATTAATGATGCCTCTGCTAGGTTTAGATTCACACTGGCTTTCAGAAAGAATTCCTCCGATAGAGCGAAGCGGCGGTGACGCAGGGTTTAAACAAGGATCTTCACGCAGGGTTTAAACAAGGATGGAAAGAAGGGATATTTCTCAGTAATTTTCCTTTGTCTGATCAAACCGTATCCTCTCCTACCTAGTTAAGTGTGTGGTATATATATTCATAGATTACAGTTAGGGTATCTGCAGTAGAACGAACGTGTCTAATCCCTACTGCCGCTAAGAAAGTAGTTTAACATATATGAGGTGGTGTATGAATTCAAGAAGCTAAGTCACTTTTCTATCCGTAACTTTTGAAGTCTAGTAACATCTGTGTATTGCAGACTTTTTATTTTTTCCTTATTCCAGCTTTGACTTTAATCCTGAATATTTATCTCGTTTTCTTTTTATTTATCTTTTTTTTTTGTTTTTCCTAAATCTTTTTTGTCAAAAATACTATTATTAACCAATACTTTTTCCTATATTTAAAACTAGAGAAAAAACTCTCCTATGAAATTGAACATTTCCCAAATTATACCTGCATATTATCTGAACTAAAAAACGCGCGGCTTTTTTCTCTCTAAAGTATGCATTACTTCTAGCTAATCTAAACGTAATACGTAACCCTAAAGGAATTACTTCTTAACCAGTTTTTAAACGAGTTAGAATTTAACCAGACTTTCCAATTTGATAAAAGTTTCATTATAGCATATTTATTATGGGGTGGAGCTGGAATGGTCGAACATTCTAGCTCGAGGTAGATAAAAGCAAAAAGTATCCATGCATTAATATGGGAGGGGAGACTATCTTTAAGTACTGTCCTAAACTAGAAATAGGACAACGGACTTATAAGTAGATATTAATAAATCCTTCTCACCCTTTTTTTAAATGGAGAGTAGAAAATACATGTCAACGTTATCGGCAGCTCCAGTAACTCTCGCTTCTCCTTATTTGTTCTTAAGGGCTCATTTCCAATAAGTTATTTTTTTAACAAAGAGTGAAAAAAACGCTGCTTTCCAGGTCGGTAGTACTTTGTGAACAGTAGCCTGAGATGTCGGTAAATTTCTTTTTCTAAGTTTATCCTTGTGGTCATGTCACTAGTAAGGGTGCTGGAGGTAAACGTTTCATCCGGGCTGACGTTATCTGCCTGATAGTCAGGGACCCGAACCTTGGATTAACCACTAAGAAGGCTGTCCTATCAGCAGGTGCAAAGTACCGGGGCTGCTGTGTTGCCATTTGGTGAATGGATTCTAGACCATACAGTAGTTTCTGGTAGGACCTCTCGATGCCATACTAGTGGGTAATTATTACGGCTTTACCTTATCATGTGCTACAAAAAAATTTATTGTCTTTTTCTCTCTTAGTTTCCCTTTCTGTCCTGCTCCAACCAAGTCTATCGACCTGTTCCACAAATCCCAAAACCTCAACATGACAAATCTCCAAAAACAAAACACGAATAAAGCTAGAATCCCACCCTCCAACGTAGACCCCTACTACCAGGTCTCCTTCTCCAACATCAGGGGTCTACGTTCCAACCTTCCAGAGATTGAAACACAATTACAGGAGGCGAAACACAATTACAGGAGACGAAATCAGACATTCTTTCTAAGTGAAACTGGCATAGGGCCAACCACTTCCCTAGACGAATTCATAATTAAAGGATACTCTAACTTAACATCTAAATCTGACCCCCAAGATCGCCATGGGAATGGAATATGTGCCTACATTAAAGACGGCTTTCCATGTGGTAGGGATATCTCCAGAGAAGACCCTAATTTATCTTATATGTGCTTCCGGGTTGCACTAGCTTACACCCCTGCATTTATATTTACCCTCTATCGCCCCAACAACATGATTGTGCAACTTCATATGACCTCACCCAGATTGTTCACGAACCCACCCGTGTGCCCGATACTACCGGTCAGTATGCAAGCCTTCTAGACCTTTTCCTCACAATTTCCCTGGAGCTAGGTTCATGTTCTGTTCATTCTACTCTGGGATTCTCTGACCACTCCCTTGCAGAAGTTAAGATAAAAATAAAATGTAATAAGTCTTCAGACGTACGTCGTCACTGTACTATATATCGATACTCTATGGCTTATTGGGATAGCTTCCGTACATTCATATCCGATCTACCTCTGTATTCCATGTGTATAAAGGATGTCTCCTCTATAATATCGGACCTGACCGAATGATTAATTGTAGGCATAGACCGATTCATACCATCTAAAAAATTCCAACAAAAACCCAACAGCCAGCCATGGTTCTCCCCAGAATGTGCTGCTGCCATCACGCACAGAAATCACTTTTTCCATAGCTACCAACGTAATAGATATACTGAGACTAAAGCTGCTTTCAGGACTGCCAGCAACCACTGTAAAAGAGTAATAAAAAATGCAAGAGAGCTATATGCTAAGTCCGTCAAATCCAAAGTAGCTGAGCAGCGACTTGGTTCCCACCAGTTTTGGCAAAGAGCAAACAGGATCCTGAACAGAAGCGTGCGTTCTATCCCAACCATCATCAATGGACCTGAGGTCATCTTGTCAGCATCAGACAGAGCCAAACTATTTGCCAAGAACTTTGCAGTTAATTCTAGCCTATGCGATGAAGGCCATCAACTCCTCGTATTTCCTCCTATAACAGACAACACGCTATGCAACATGCAAATATCTGTGCGTGAGGTCGCCAAGCTAATCAAGAACCTTTACTCCAGTAAACCAACTGGCCTTGATGGCATTCCAGTTATAGTGCTGAAAAAGCTCCAACCAGAACTTGCCCCATAATTAGAACACTGTTTAAACGTTGCCTTAAGGAGAAGTGCTTTCCAACACCCTGGGAAACCTCATCAGTATGCCCTGTATTTAAGAATTCAGGTGATAAGTCATCTCCTTCTCAGTACAGACCAATAAGTCTCCTGTGTGGCATGAGTAAGTTGTTGGAATCCATATTAAATAAAGAAGTAGTCAACCAGGTCAACAGGAATAATCTTCTTAGTGACATACAATATGGTTTCCGCTCCGCAAGATCTACAGCAGATGTGCTAACGGTTATATCTAATAGGATTAGTGAATCTCTTGACAAAGGTTTCCTTTCCAGGGCAATTGTTCTTGACATATCAAAGGCCTTCGAGAAGATATGGCATAAGGGCCTACTTCATGAGATTTCAAGCTACAGTATCACTGGTAATGTGTTCTCAATCATTAAATCATTTCTCTCAGATAGGTTCATAAGAGTAGTGGTTGATGGTCAGAAATCAGAGGCCCACAGTATTAATGCTGGAGTCCCTCAGGGGTCCATCCTGGGCCCAACTCTCTTCCTGATCTACATCAATGATCTCCCAAAACACATACTTAAATCATTCGTTGACATCTATGCTGATGACACGACCACCTATGGCAATACATCAAAGGCTGTAAATGATAAAGTTCTCTCTAATTCTCTCTCTTCTGATCTTGAGCACGTGGTACAGTGGGGGAAGAGGTGACTGGTTACTTTTAATTCATCTCAAACCAAGCTTCTATCCTTACATCATCAATGCTCTGATCCCCATCTGGCGTCAATTGAAATTGATGGCTCTCGTCTTGGGGAGGCTCCATGTTTTGACAAGGTTTTGGGTTTGACCTTTACTCCTGATCTGAAATGGAACACGTACATCAGGTCTGTTGCCAAGGACGCTGGGAAAATGGTGGGATCTATCTACCGCTCCAGAAGATATCTCACTACTGGTGCAATTCTCTATCTGTATAAAAGCCAATTACGTCCAAGGGTTGAGTACTGCTGCCACATCTGGGCAGGAGCTGCTAAAAACAGCCTATCCTTCCTTGACAGAGTACACAATAGACTTCATGTTTTAGTGGGGGATGCCCTTTTCTCTTCCCTGAAACGTCTCTCCCACAGAAGAGACGTTGCGAGCCTGTCTTTGTTTTATCGTTATTTCCATGGCAAGTGCTCGTCTGAGCTCCAATCTCTCGTACCCCCTCGCCAATCTTTCACGAGAAACACCTGTGTGGCTGAAACTTCTGTCAATAAGTTTCCCCAATCTTTATCTATGACAAAATCCAAACGTAGATTCCATGAGCCGAGCTTCTTCCTCAGAAGTGCACGATTGTGGATCTCTCTTCCGTTTGCCTGTTTCACACCTGACTACAACTTGGATATCTTCAAGTCTAACATAAACAAGTATCTGACAAACCGCTCCCTTAAATAAGACACTCTATCAAATCTCCAATACTAATGATTACTACAATATTATCTCATTGATTACTGCACACGCTGTAACCCTTATCCCTGAGTTGCCTCCGGCCCTTGATAAATGGTTACCTTCATGCAAAAAAAAAATAATCTCGTGGTTGTCTGACACTAGGAAAAGTGTTGATTGCCTAATTAGGTACTACAATGTTTATACATTTTCCAGGGTTCGTTATAATGGTTAAGTATAAAAGTTAAGCATCAAATAAAACATAGCTTGTTTTCTTTAAATAGTATTCAGACTGTATAAGGGAACCGACGTCAACAAAAAAGAAAATTAACACGTAAACATGTTTTTCGTTAACGCACAGACAAGAGAGGCACGTCTGCTTGTGTTTACATTTTGATATGAAAACAGGTGCTTGAAATGCTACTTTGAACCATTCTGTAGACAAATAGTCATACTGTTCCGCAGAAAGTGAAAATATACTACACCTAGTTGTGATCACTCATAGCTTCTCAATTAGCCTTCTTTAAATACTCTGCCATTTTCTTCTGGGTCTCTTCAAATTGGGGTGAAGAATTTCGGGTAACATTTACGAATATCACAAGATATTATTAGGTGGGTTCAGGATCGAGTGGGTTATGCTACACAATTCTCGGGGACTGTGGTCAGAAATAGGTCTAAAAATGAGGTTTAGTGATCCTGGCGATGTGGGTCGGGAAAGTGACAGTTTATGATTAAGAATAGTATATAGAAAACCTATGCATATGCTACCAGCTGTGTCTGAGTAACTTAGGATAACAAGACAATTAAGTTCACCAAGTACTATTCTATAGTTATATGCTGCCAGAAACCTGGTTTATTCAGTGGTGGTTGGAGTTAGAACGATAGCGAAATTACAAGGAATTTACGTATATTGCAAGCTTAGTCTAAATCACATGAATACATGGATTTCGGATTCTAGAGTAAATTCTCTAGTCAAGAAGATAGTCCTACAAATATAAATCCCAAGTCCCCGCATATGTCTGCCTGAGTTCTAACGGTAAAGTAGCAGGTAATCAGACAAATTAAAATAGTTAGATAATATAGAGCAGTGTAGGTTAGTTTCATTAGCATTAAGATATCCGTGGTATTTAACAACAGCGTGTCTTGGACATGGCACAACAAGGAAATGGATTTTACTTGCAAAAAAAATAAGAACAAACGTGCGAAATCATTCTTTCATTCTCTGTTGGTTCGAAATTAATGCGAAATGTTTTAACTTAAAAAAAAAACACGAGAGAAAGGAATAAACTGAGTTGTTTTCTTCTTTTTAATAAACATTTATCATCTTAACGTGTAGAAAAAACAGTTCCGTTTGTTTATTTAAACATTTCTGTATGAAAGCAGTTAAAACTGTCCCCAACGCCGTTAACAGTTGATGCCGAATAATAACGCCTGCATTGAATTCTAAGGAAACTGATTTTGCACACTTTCCTAACATACTCGTTTATTGGAAGCATTATATGTTTCCAATAAATCTCGAGCAATTAATAATGAGGGAGTACTATTTAATTACCGTCTGTATTAACGACGTTTTTCATCAGAAAACCAGAGAGAATTTTCATGAAAAGTTTTTCTTTCAAAAATATTTCCATTTTCGAGCAAATTACGACGGAGCTTCGGTAGAAATGGAACCATCCTCACTCGTCCTAATGCACTGAGTAACCATCTCGTAACGTAACCTGTTTAGCGTCTGTATAGCGAAACTCCAAGCGACCTGCTTTTATATTACGTTCACCCATGTGAATCTCGCGTGACTTCTCGAGATCACATTAGACCGTTACTGTTAAATATCGCAGACGCCATCTTTGTTTTTCTTTTTCCTGTCCAACGCGGATGACAGTCAGACACGTAGGCGCCTCACAGGTAGGTCGTTTGTATTTTTGTTTCTATTTTCCCCACAGCTTCTTACCTGCAAACTACAATAAAGCAGTTCTTCTGTTGAAATGATGAAGAGCATCTGATCATACAACAGATGATTGAATCACGCTGAGAGTTTGTTTAAAGGAAAACTTGTTTGCGTAGAGCCAACCCCACTCTTTCGTCCTAACGAGTCTGATTCAGCGGAAAGACGGTGTTGAGGCAGCTTGGGATTAGGTGGATGCATGAGTTGCGGAACTGTCTACATACTCCTACATACAACATACCTAGTATTCTGAAATGGTTACCCATTTGGTACTGGCCAGACTGAAGGTTGCTTAACTTCCGTGATCTAACATAACGAGAAGCGGTGTGTTAACGGGATTATGTCGCAGACTAAAATATAGATGTTTTGTTGTAACAAATCCTTGTCGCGATATCTAAGCAATTATATTTCACATATTAATCAGGTTTTAATTTTCTTATATTATTTTTCATCAATCTGATGACAATAACTTTAGCCCTTACCTTCGAGTTGCTTGGTAAATTGTTGCTCATAATAAAAAACAGTTAATGCCAGGTGTTGAGCAGACGAGTTTAACTACGCTGATGTGTTTGGCTTGCGTCTCCTCAGTTTTATTAACGTGGTTCAGGTTATTTTCTTCTATTGCGTCATGCATTTAAATATTAAGATTGTTTTACCTAAACTGACAAGTTCTTAAACTTTACAGACTTATTTCATTCAAGCAAGTTATAAATATATTCGTTACTTACCATACGTTACGAAAATTTAATTTTAAACGCAGACCGTTTTAGCTTAATCCGGTCGAATTAACTGCAAAAATTATAAAGTCAATAAATACTGATTTCACAATCAACCACGCAGAATCAGGTCTTGATAATCACACTATGTTGATTATCGATAATCGATAAAGTTCGAGTGGGTTCGTTCACCTTGAATTAATGCTATTGCTCCAAGGATACCATTCATTCGGCCAACACAAAGAAAGCCGGTAATTTTAATTTCTAATAATAAATATGAAAATAATTTAAGTTGAATCCTAAATTATGACCAAGTCTTCAGTCTTAAAGATATGATTTCCCTTCGAGAGTATTGCCGCCTTTTATAGAATGTCGTCCATAAATAAGTGACGTCCTCAAGTGCAAGAGAAAGCCTAATCGGGTGGAAGAAAATTAAAATGAATTTGGAAATAAATAACCAAGATGTTATATGCAGTAGTGATTGTTTAATAAAAATCCGTTATAAAATCGCGCGTTTAATACTGCAATTCTTAGCAAGGGTTCTCCAATGGTCGGAGAGTAATTCATTGGGAAATCTTCCATAATAAAGAGGTTTGGATTAATTTTTTTACTGAATACACACGCATATATATATATATATATATATATATATATATATTTATATATATATATATATACTAGCAGAAGTACCCGTCGTTAACTGGGTTCAAAAAGAACCTTATAAAATGGACTCTGATTTATATAAAAATATAAATAACTTTTAAATTGTTTTAAACAAATAATTTTTATACATACGTTTTGCATCTCATATTCCCTATCGTCTTATAGATGTACAGGCAGACGAACACGCAGATGTTGAACTTCATTACATCGCTCTATAGGTCCATTGATAGATCTGTAATTTCTTGGACAATATTTGTGAGGAAGAAGGAGCAATTGCTCAAACGAACATGAGGGGGTAAATAGTGGGAATCTTTATTAACACAGACGTATGAACACTAATTAGGATTCCCCATTATAAGTGACGCTCATGGGGCCCCACCTCCGTTGGTGGAAGTAAGCAGTGTAACAAGTAAAGCCTTTTTTCTCTTGGTGAGGTATCATTGCTAGTTCGGTAGCTCTACGTCAAACGGTGTAAGCGTGAATATATTTCCCAGTTATAAGTGACACCACTAGAACCCCACCCATTTGGTTAAGATGAGTGACGTAACCCAAAATTACCCCCATAGTGGGTTATCTTGCCATATTTGGTAACTCTACGAGTGTACATCAAACGACGTGGTGTATATATATATATATATATATATATATATATATATATATAAAGAAGACTTTGTAGTTTGCTTAAAGCGTTGTGCGTAATGTGAAAGAGCTGTGTTCGTAATAATGGTCGATGTAGTAAGGAATGATGAGAATATTTAATGAATTTCAAACATTTTCTTTGGATTTTTTAATTAAATATTTATATTTAAATTAGATTTTTTTTAATTAATTACTGTTGTAATTTGCTCCGTTTATAATTTTTCAATATGTTTGTTAATGTCTATGCGTATATGTGCATAATCGGGCTGTTTACAATACAGAATTAAAAAATAAAAACAATTCCAAACAATTCACATAATTACTTTTGAAACTGACTAAAATTATGCAAACTAGCTCATTTGCGAGACTGACGCCTGGTTACTACTTTCGGGATCCGATCCAAACAAAATTTGTTTACATTGGGCTTAGAGACGATGACATTGTAATCAGAGTTCCACAGGCGGACTATTCTCGGAAAGAAGCTTTGTTGAAATAGTCTGCGTGTAAATTTAGGCACAACTAGAGAGTAAGAGTAAATTGTGAATGATGGCTGTATCTAGGCAAGCGTTTATTTTGCAGGTTTGGCAGAGGAACCACATATGAAAGGTCAGAGAATAGCGATAGAACTGATACAGGCTCGCAACGTCTCTTTTGAGGGAAAGAGGTTGCAGGGAAAATGGGGTATCGCCTACTTGGTTTCGAAGTCAATTCTGAACTCTGTCAATGCCGATAGGCTCCTCCGAGCAGCTCCCGCCAGAATGTGTCAAACAGTACTTAATCCTACCATGTACTTGGCTCTTATACAGGTAGAAGATTACAAGAGCACCTAGATAGCTACTGTAGCAGTAGGATGGTTCAACTATTTCTTCGGTCATCATAGCAACAGATTTGATATATATGCTCTATTTCTGATCAGGAGTGAAAGTAAGTCCCAGAAGCTGGATAAAACATAGCGCTTTCCTGAGACGACAGACATCTATTGCAATTGGGGTCGGATGGAGATCGAAACGTTGATGATGGACAGAGATAATCTTGATACTAGATGCATTGAAATTAACCAATTCTTTTTCCTTATTGCACCACGTTTTCAAGGTCAGAAAAGAGAGAAATGCCTTCAATATTGTCATCATTTTTACTACATAGATTGTTTTTACAAACTGCGTTGCCATAGCCCTCAGCCACAGATAATATATATATATATATATATATATATATATATATATATATATATATATATATATATATATATATATATATATATATATCAGGTTGATAAGAAAGTTATTGCGGTTTTTTACGGCTCAAACAAAAACCTATTGATCAGAATAAGTATAATAAGAATCAACCTACGTTTATCCAAAACAAGTGTATTTATGCCAGTAACGTAAAAATCTTGTGTTCTGGAAGCGATGACATCGTTGAAGTCGTTTTCGATATCGCTTAGGTTTTTGGAGCATTTCTCACGCAGAATATTGTCGCGATGCTTGGAAAAGTGGTCATCGGTAGATGAGATATCTAGAGAGTATAGCGGATGAGGCAGAGTTTCGTAACCCAATTTGTTCACCTTCCGCAGGGTCGCTTTAGTGATCTGACATTGCGTGAAAAAGAATAAGACATTTTATGTTGACATTTATCCATTTTGTTTGTGCTACTTAAGAAAACTAACATTCCTTTTTATTGAAAAATTTTGGCATGAATGTATCTGTAATATCTGAATATATATGTTCATACACATACATACATATAATGTGAGAATAAGTGGAAAAGAGTTAAAGACGAATAAACGTTTTGACTGCGCCGAGTATGTAACTGTGAAAAAGATTCTATGAGAGCATGAGAGTAGTCTGGGAAGTATTATACGTATATAATAGGTTATTGTTTTGTTTGGCAACCTGATTTTTTATCTGTTTTTCTTTATTATTATTCACCTTTCGAGGATAACGAAGCATCATGTCTACTTAAAAGGCAAGTGTAACCTTAATATGGATTGGATTCATGTTCGATAATGTATTGCCGTTGGGGAAAGAAACATTTTCACAGCTAATTAACGTTAACGCCCAAATTCTATGGGGATCGTCTGTTACGTGTTCTATGTGCGTGCTAAAAGACACTTTATTCGCATTAAATAGACTATAAAACAATTTCATGCTAACAAAATTACACTTGTTTATCTACATGTTTGAATAGGATCTCATCGCTATTGTCTACACGCCACCTTTCTCAACCTTTTTTATCCCTCTCTCTCTCTCACACACACACTCTCTCTCCTACCCTCTCTATCTCTCACTCTCTCCCTCCCTCCCTCCCTCTCTATCTCTATCTCTATCTCTATCTTTATCTCTATCTCTCTGTTTATCTTACTATTATATTCATTAAACTCGCCCTGTCTTAAGAAAATAAACAGGTTTGATACGCAAGAACTACAGTCCGTGGATGTTAGATTGTGAAAAACTCATTGTATATTTAGTCCGTAACAATTCCGTCTAACCTTATCTATTTTTGTAGGAAATCGCTTGAGACAAGACATTAAACCACTTGATACAAGAAGTTAAAAATAATGAGAAAGTGATTATCGCAAAGACATTAGATCCCTATTGAATTTAGTCTTGAACAGACCACGGAGTAAAACAGTGTGCACAAAAAGAGTTGCAGAAGATTGCAGTTTCATTGAAATAAAAAGTTTTATTACAATGAGGTATTAAAACAACGAATGATACAACTAACAACGAAGCTAAAATAGCTGAAATAAGAGAAGCAGGAAATAGAATAGACAATTCTGAATATAAGACATGCAATAATGTCATTATAAAAAGACTGAGACTAGCAACATAACGTCCGTTAGAGAAATATTTACAGTGAAAAAAATGGGTAGGCCCACTGGAATTACACATACGTTTCTGGAAATTAAATGCATCAGAGATTCCCTAGCCCAGATATGACAAAAAGTACTTTATACATGGTCTGATAGAGGATCTGTAGAGATCGAATCGGTTGTTAGAAAGTTTTTAGGACGATAGATAGAAACAATTTTACGAGAATCAGAAAAAAAGATGTAGATTTAATAGATGGCTAAGACTGATATAATAAGAAGCAGAAGAGAAATCGATCAAATAGATTGCTGGAACCGATATATCGGGAATCATAAAAAGAAATGGATCAAATGGATGGCTATAACCGATTTTACGAGAGGCAGAAAGCGAAATAGATCTAATCGAACTGCAAGAAAGACTTGATAAAGAAAGGCCAAGAAGTTTTAGAGTTGATTTTTCATAGAAAGTAGAGCCACCTACAAGAATACATTTTTTCTGTGTTTCCGTCTTTCACTTCATTGCTATCTATAGCTGAAGAATGCGATTGCAAAACGCGATAAACGTCATTTTCAAAATCTTTGACTAAACACCACTACGCTTTTGAAATTTCAACACTTTACCACATAGCATAATCGTTTTATAACAAATTATGATATTTTGCCTATTTGTATTGCTTTCTAAATCAGTATTATTACAAAACGCAATAAGCGCTATATGTTTTTTTACAAAACCTATACTATATGTAGAAAATAAACGTTTAAAGGTTTATCAGTAGACAAACAATTTATTTACAATGAATAATCACAATAATTAAAATATATATTATATATCATATCTTATATACAAAATATATTTTGTCTATAAGATATATAAGATGTTTTGTGACAATATATTTTGCGAAATAAAATGCAATAAATGAAAAAACTTTAAAATGTACAAGTGTGTGAAATTAAACAAAAGTAGCCAACATGCTTAATTATATCTTCAAATTCTTTACTTTTTAATACATATATAAATATTATATCTCCAAACATGACTGTTCAAAAAGTTGCTGTTTAGACAATTTAGATAAAATCATATAAACGCACCTTTTTTACAACAAAATTCTGCTATAAATTATACACGTATTTTTATGATAATGTTTATTCGTAACGAACGATGCATAGTTTAAAGCACATATGATGTTATCTTTACATCTCAGCAACTCATATCCGACCTGCTAGCATTTAACATTAAAAAAAAACGTCTATTTTCAGTTTGAAGTAAAAGTGTAATCCTATATTTGATTTTACATTTAAGTGTAACTCAAATATGTTCCAATCTTTATATAATTTCTAGTAACACGATGGGTGAATACACGTAATTTACATAAGATATAATTACGTTAACACGTAATTCCAGTTAGATCCCCAAGGGTAAGCATCGTTGAGCTTGGGCAACACTAAGATTTGGAAATTTTTAGACACTTTACGTGCTTTTGTTACATGATAAGGGCTGTCCCCTTTTCATGTAAGTATAAAAACAAGAGAGATTTAGTTAAAATGAAAATAAAATAGAATAGACGAAATTCGAACCTCGTGATTTAGGTTTAGAAATAGATTACGATAGAGAAATAGTAGCTGGAATGTAAAACAAACCATTGTTAAGCTTAGAGATAAAATAGTTTTAAGAAAAGAATGTGCATTGTCAATTCCTTTATGAAAATTCAATTGAAAGAATGCAACTACAAGATAATTTAATAAACATGTTTTTAACATATTGGAAATATAGGTTACTGGGAATATAGGTTAAAATTCCTTTTGTAAACAAAGGAAAAAGTTTTGGACACGCATTTCCAGAACACGTGAACGAAGACACATGTTTTAACATGTGTATGACGTCATGGAAAATGGGAAGTTCTCGATATAGTTAGAAACTTTAGAGAAACTGTGGGAAAAACTGAGGGAGAAACTGGAAGGGAGTCTGAGGACGACAGACGATAGTCTGCAGTTGGGATTCGAACGTCTAGAAGCGAGACGGTCACTTTTGAAGCTTAGAATGTGAAGCTTTGAATTCTTGACTCAGAAAACCACGGCCGGTCGGGAGAAGAAATAAACCCATCATGTGTTTTTATAAACGTCGTCTTTGTGTTGTAATTCTACCAAAAGGTAAAGTGAAAATTGTTATTACATGTCTTGTATATCATGTGGTTTAAAATGTCTTTACATACACATATTACATACACATATTACATACACAATAAGAACACTAAGACTGTCTCCTCACTCTAAGAGCTTCTATTACACTTACGCATCATAACAATCTTCCTCTCAACAACATCTCTCTCTCTCTCTCTCTCTCTCGAAGACTCACTCTAATCAGACTTAACAACAAACAATAACAAAGAACAACAATAACGATAATAATAAGACTATTATATAACACTTTTCGCTTATCTCGGCATTTTTTCAAGAATCCAAACGTACAGATGAAGACGGTGAGTGATTAAAGATTGTGTAAGCTTTGCTTCCCAATTCTGCACGTATCATCCATCATTTAACGAGGATATGCAGAGGATCCTCGTCGTCCATCTGAACGATCATCCAGTACGTAATCAAAAATCTATTGATGAGGAACAGAAGACTCAAAACAAAATATTTATTTTATTATTGGAATCCTTTGAGATGAATAGTTTGTATATTTGCGGACTCTGTTATCCTTATCTTCATTGTTGTTGTTTAATGATGTTTTACCCTCGGGTCCTGACACGCAGTGGATATATATATATATATATATATATATATATATATATATATATATATATATATATATATATATATATATATATAGTTAAAAATAATAAGATCGATTCTTTAATAGGAGACTTATCGGAAAAATGCAAAGCTAAACAAATTGTTTTTGAACTTATATAGAAATTAATAAAAACAAAAAGTTATGATATAAATATATATATATATATATATATATATATATATATTCAATAAACATGGTAACAGCATATGAACGCTCCTATAGAAATATACGCAAAACAACTATTAAAGTTTTCTTGAAGATTTAACTTTATTACTTTCTCCCTTTCTTTCTTTCTCTCTCTCTGTCTCTCTCTGTCCCTCTATCTACATATATATATATATATATATATATATATATATATATATATATATATATATATATATACTAGCAAAAGTACCCGTCGTTGATTGGGTTCAAAAACAGCGTACAGAAAATGGACTCTGATATATGAAAGTATGATAGGTTATGAAAAGGAAGGGTTGTAATGAGATAGCTTCGAATTTGGGGGTATCAAAACCAAAGCAAAATATGATGAACTAAAAATAAAATAGATAAACCCCATAATTTATTATACCATACCTGTACACACTGAAACACTTATAACAATATTCTGTGTATCTATATTTAAAAAAAACCCTTGTTAAACTTTGTGACATATTTCCATTCTATGGAGGTCAGGTGCGAGCGAACACCCTATATTTTTTATACCATATTTCTTCAAACTGAAACATAATTATCAAAGTATACTTACGCAGATGGATATGAAAAGTCTTTATTAAAGTTTGTGCCTATGTCCATTCTATGGAGGCCAGGCGCGAACGCAGACCCCACAATTTTATTATACCATCGCTATTTAAGTTCAAACATACTTATCAAAGTATTATTATGTACCTCTAAAACACTTGTAAACATTTTTTTTCAATTTTTTTATTTCCATACTTTGTGGATCAGGCGCGAACGCAGACCCCACAATTTTAATGAACCACTGTTCTGCCATATGGAACATACCCATTCCTGTGTCTCGATACATCTATCATTATATGTAATCAGTATTTTTTTAAATAGTCAACCATATAGGAGCCTATTCATGACCAGACACACACACATACACACACACACATACACAAACAGACATTCAGCTTTATATTATATATATATATATATATATATATATATATATATATATATATATATATATATATATAATTATGAAAACAAAGGATGTAATCTTTACCTGATATACGCAATGGTAAACTAAGATGAATAACTCAATACGCAATAGAGAGTAGAGCTTATTATATTTTGGAGTATTCAGTCGAACAATAACTTACAGTTTGTTTTTCTTTCTCATATATATATATATATATATATATATATATATATATATATATATATATATAGTTTTGAATGTAAAATTTTAGGAAATAAAACAGTTTATTTATCTGCGTATTGCTCATCTGGAAATGACTGACTCAAAATTAAGAAAAACCCATATCGGTTTAGGGCGAAGAATCCTAGTACAAACTGTGCATGTCAACTCTCTAATCTATATACAAAGCGGATAGATTAAAGACCTGCATGCCGCTTGTACCGGATAAATGAGGGCTCCATTTTCATCTCGATATCCTGCTGGATCTGCTTCAGCGTCCTTATCTATGTGTGAGCCCCTGCCTTTGTGTGCATAGTGTCCAGCCATAAGGTATCCGGTATATTCAGTATTCCAACCTGAATAACATCGGTTCCTCACTGGGAGCATCATTACAAAGCTAGGGTTTTTTGTTTCACACACCGCACAGGGGATGTTATGATCGTGAAGAGTCTGTGCGTTCTTCGTAGAGAACACGCCATTTTCCCCCAGTGCTTTGTAGTTACTGAGTGCTATTCAGAACCATATATATAAGCACTACTTTCTGCAGCACCGAAGCAGTTTCCCCACAGTGGATCTTTTGGTAAACAGACGATGTTACCTGCCCCTCCGGTGTGAGTGTAATATTGACCGCCAGCAACACCTAAAAAAATTAACAAATTAAAATATTGAAAGCATTTCGTAGGAATATTTTTTTTAAAAAAGTCGAAAGCAGGAGATAATAAAGCAAAATTGTTTGAAAAAATAGGAAACAAAAAGACAAAATAAATACAGGGTGGCACGAAAAAAGTGTCGCCCTAAAGAAAACAATACTACAGATTTATTTAAAAACTTTTATTAGACAAATCAATTCAGGTAACTTGATTATATAGTAAAGCTGACATCTATTCAATGTAGTCGCCTTCAGCTTCAATGACCGCCTCGATACGGGTCTGGAACTGGGAGCATGCATTTTCCACAAGCGCAGGCGGGAGCTCGGCGAATGTCTGGCTTTGGTGTTGTGGGAGGTTATGTTGGTGATGTTCTCGACGATCACCAAAGTAATCCCGCGGGTTCAGATTGGAGGAGAAGGGGGACCAGTGAGAGAAGAGTACAAAGTCATAGCACTCCTGAAGCCAAGTCCAGGGTTTGCCAGCGGTCACCTGTTTGCAACAAGGGGTCACCACACTCTTCAGCATATCCAATTACACTTTGGTATTGATTTAAAGTTGACTTTGAAGGTTCGAGTGGCATGATGTAGCCCTCACTTGAAACGAAACTTTATTTTCATCATTCTGAGCACGTCTCTTTTATTCGTGGCAATCCAGCGATGCATTTTGAGGGTACTGAAATAGTTCCGTTTACATAACTTGGATCGATAGAGAACATGACTTGTACAGCAGCGCATCTTCGATCTCGCTCATTGAACATTCTGTCACTTTCAGGTATTTATACACAACTAGCCAACTATTAGTTTAATATGATGTGACCGTGGTGTTAACCGGTACATAAGTGGTGGTTCTGATTCGAAACCCTACGGATATCTTATAGTGTGATCTCTGTCGCTTCTACTGTGACGGAGTTGGAGTGAGATTCCTGTAATAGATGCACTGAGACTAAAGCTTCTTTCAGGACTGCCAGCAACCACTGTAAAAGAGTAATAAAACATGACAGAGAGCTATATGCTCAGTCTGTTAAATAGCTGAGCAGCGGCTTGGTTCCCACCAGTTCTGGCAAATAGCAAATAGGATCTTGAACAGAAGCGTGCGTTCTATCCCAACTATCATCAATGGACCTGAGGTCATCTCGTCAGCATCAGACAAGGCCAGACTATTTGCCAAGAACTTTGCAGCTAATTCTACGCTATGCGACAATGACCATCAACTCCCTGTATTTCCTCCTATAACAGACAACACGCTATGCAACAAACAAATATATGTGCGTGAGGTCGCCAAGCTAATCAAGAACCTTGATTCCGGTAAACCAACTGGCCTTGAAAGCATTCCAGTTATAGTGCTGAAAAAGCTCCAACTAGAACTTGCCTCCCATACTTACAAAACTGTTTAAGCGTTGCCTTAAGGAGAGGTGCTTTCCAACACCCTGGAAAACCTCATCAGTATGCCCTGTATTTAAGAATTCAGGTGAAAAGCCATCTCCCACCCAGTACAGACCAATAAGTGTGCCATGAGTAAGGTGTTGGAATCCATATTAAATAAAGGAGTAGTAAACCACCTCAACAGAAACAACCTTCTTAGTGACATGCAATATGGTTCCCTCTATGCAAGATCTACAGCAGATGTGCTAACGGTTATATCACATAGGATTAGTGAATCTCTTGACAAAGGTTTCCTTTCCAGGGCAATTGCTCTTGACATATCGAAGGCCTTCGATAAGGTATGGCATAAAGGCCTACTTCACAAGATTTCGAGCTACGGTATTACTCAGTCATTAAATCATTTCTCTCTGATAGGTTCATAAGAGTAGTGGTTGATGGTCAGAAATCAGAGGCCCACAGTATTAATGCTGGAGTCCCCCAGGGGTCCATCCTGGGCCCAACACTCTTTCTGATCTACATCAATGATCTCCTAAAACACATACTTAAATTATTCGTTGACATCTGTGCTGATGACACACTATTTATGGCAACACATCAAAGCCCGTAAATGACAAAGTTCTCTCTAATTCTCTCTCTTCTGATCTTGAGCACGTGGTACAATGGGGGAAGAGGTGGCTGGTTACTTTTAATGCATCCAAAACCAAGCGTCCATCTTTACATCATCAACGCCCCGATCCCCATCTGGCATCAATTGAAATGGATGGCTCTCGTCTTGGGGAGGCTCCATGTTTTGACAAGCTTCTGGGTTTGACCTTTACTCCTGATCTGAAATGGAACACGTACATCAAATCTGTTGGCAGGGACGCTGGGAAAATGGTGGGATCCTTCTACCGCTCCAGAAGATATATCACTACTGATACAATTCTCCATCTGTATAAAAGCCAAGTACGTCCAAGGATGGAGTACTGCTGTCACATCTTGACAGGAGCTACTAAAAACAATCTATCCTGCCTTGACAGACTACAAAATAGACTTCGTGGCTTAGTGGGGGATGCCTTTTTCTCTTCCCTGCAACCTCTCTCCCACAGAAGAGACGTTGCGAGCCTGTCTTTGTTTTATCGTTATTTCCATGGCAGGTGCTCGTCTGAGCTCCAATTCCTCATCTCCCCTGGCCAATCTTTCACGAGAAACACCCGTCTGGCTGAAACTACTGTCAATAATTTTCCCCAATCTTTATCTGTGTCTAAATCCAAACGTAGATTCCATGAGCAAAGCTTCTTTCTTAGAACTGCACGCCAGTGGAACTCTCTGCCGCTTTTCTGTTTCCCACCTGACTACAACGTGGACGTCTGCAAGTCCAACATAAACAAACTCCTGACGAACCGTCCCCTTAAGTAAGACACTCTATCAAAGCTCCCAATACTAATGATTACTACAATACTATCTCATTGATTACTGTACATGCAATAACCGTTATCCCTGAGTGGCCTTCGGGCCTTGATAAGTGGTGACCCTATGTAAAAAAAAAGGTTTTGTCTCAACAGCGACTCGCGGGTAAAGAACAAAAATAAAGAGAAATAATAAAGAAAAAAAATCTCACAAAGTCCAAAACTCATCTCAAAGTTGCCAGAGACGATACGCGCTACGGGCTAGATGTACAGCGTTAGGTTGGCTACCTACACCACTTGCTTGCTGTTCGTTGAAAGAGATTACTTCCATTGGGTATCATTCACCTGCAAGTTAATCACAAGTTCTGTAAGCAACGAATAACTGACTCCAGACACAAGCTTTGGTTTTCGTTTCTATGGATTAATTATTAAAATAAATTCTGATGATGAGTATTTAAAGAAAATAGAAAATAGAGAAAGATAAGAACCGCGTATGTTTTAGTAAAATATGAAAATAAGGAATGAATGGAGTAGGGAAAAGACAATACGTTGTTGTTACAACACGACAGACAAACGATGAGAAAAACTTGATATAATTGATGCTATTTGAAGTTGAGAGGTTAAAAAGCAAAGTAAGAAATGAATTTTATGCCGTGGTTATTCCGAAAGAATTTTTTAAAAAGAATGGGTCAACACGATTTGGTTCGCAATTATTAAATAATACACATAGTAATTATATAAATAACTATTATTTTATCGCAAAGAAATACGAAAGAAAACATATAATACACCATGTTTGTTTGACGAGAGAAGCAAAATAATTGCACCTTCTTAGACCGATCTATTCAACAAGATAGAGACTTAATAATAATGAAGTGGCCGCTTTATGCCCTTTGTATTAAAGGCGATTGAAGCAGCCACCATGCTTGCCCACAGGAAAATAAACAACGATTTGTGCGCCGTGCGTAATCCATCGGGGATTAAATCATGGCCACCGAGAGTAAGAAGAAGGCCTGTTAACTGAAAAATGCATGCAGGCAATGTAGGTAAGATTTGTCAGACTGTCAGTACTATATGAGGGTCATTTGAAAAAGAGCAATAAAACAGTTTTTTAAAAGAAAAAGGAACACAGTTCGATTAATACTTAAACTGAACTTTATTCAATATAAAATATAAATATTATCTATGTAAAATAAAGTAATTTTAAAGCAATATACAATTTAATACTGATAAAACTGAATTATGAATTTAGGGAGCAAACAATTAAAGAAACATTAAAAAATATGTTTGGCCTTCAGAACAAGATCAGTGTAGTATCTGTATTGATGCTACACTTTACCTCTTCTGTCCTCGGTCGATGGCGGAGAAATCTTTCATGACTGGGATTATTTTTGTTCCTATCCAGAGTGCCCCTTATTGGGAAGCTGGATTTTTCCCACAAGATTATATCTATCTATACTCCTATAAATTCGTTTTTCTTTTGTGTGTATTGATATTCATATTAAAAACCTTCTTTTCTATTTATTTAAAAAGAAAATACAATGTTCTTATATATGGGTTCTTGAATTGCATTCACTAGCAAAAGATAGCTAATTTGCATATTCTTTTAAACATTCATTTTAATTAATGCCCTATTAGTTTTTTTCGGTGTTTCTTATGGGATGATCATCTTTAGTTAACTACTATGTGTAATTATATTCATGCAGATATTCTACATGATTTATACTTGCATAATATTTGCGTAAAATGTTTACAATGAACATAAAATTGTTCCCATATATGTTTATGTATACGTATATATTTTTGTTTAATCTATCTATCTATATATCTATATATCTATATATCTATCTATCTATCTATCTATCTATAAAAGTGAATGTGTCTGTGTGTGTATCTGTGTCTGTGGGTGCACATTTTCCTACGCAATAATTCTATCAATTTTCAGTCTAGAGATTCGAAATTTGATATACAGGGTACTAAGATTTGGGAAAGTCTTTTCGATCCGTTTTCGGTCAGTAATTTGGCTGTTAAGGGGTCAAAGTTCAACGTTTTGACCTTTGAGAACTACCAAACTCCTCTGACAATTTTGGGTCTAAAAACTTGAGATTTTATATATAGGTTCCTTGGACATGGGTCTAACTTAATAACTTGATTTGAGCCCAAAAAAATAAATGTTAATGGGTTATAATAGGGGTCAAAATTTTACAAAATTTTACCACTGCGGCTTCTACCAAATTACTCAGGAAATTTCTGGACTGAACATTTCAAATTGTACATAAAGGGTATTCACAAATAGGGTAAGCTTTTTAATCGGTTCGGGTCAAAAAAATTTAGTTACCAATATATTAATATATGTATGTATGTATGTTTGCACGTCTGCCTAAAATTTTCGACAGAGGCGACGGATCTTTAAAAGATCAGTATCGTTTTGAAGTTCGACCTTTCAGACGACAAATATCGAAAAATTGGCTAAAAACATTAATATCTGCACCTTTAACTGGGCAGTTTTCAACGGTGGATCGCTTTTTCGACGATATTTTTGGAAGTCATCCTCTCCTTTTAATTGTCTAGCCGTAATTAAAACATAAGTCACTTCTGGTTTGGCGGTGGTCGTAACAGCAAAGTCGTCAGGTTTCACGGTACGGGTTCGAGCCTGCCTTCCTACTACCACTTTTTTGTTTTGCTCAACACACACATCTAAACACCCGGAAAACGCCAGGCTGAAATGCTAGTATATATATATAAAAGTGAATGTGTCTGTGGGTGTATCTCTGTGTCTCCGTGTGTGTGTACATTTCCGTATATAATAACTCTGTCAATTTTAAGTCTACAGACTCGAAATTATATATACACGGTACTGAGATTTGGGAAAATCTGTGTAATATTTTCGGCCGGAAATTTGGCTATTAAGGGTTCAAAGTTCAACGATTTGACCTTTGAGAACTCTACCAAACTCTGCCAGTTTTGGGTCTAAAAACTTGTCATTTTAGATATGGGTTCCTTGGACATGGATCTAACTTAATAAGTTGATGTGAGCCCAAAACAATAAATGTTAAGTGGTCATAATAGGGGTCAAAGTTTTTAAAAAATTTGACCACTGCGGTTTCCACAAAATTATTCAGACAATTTCTGGTCTAAACATTTGAAATTTTACATAAAGGGTATTCAGAGATAGGGCAAGCTTTTTAATCGGTTCGGGTCGAAAGGTTTTAGTTACCAATATATAAAAGTATGTATGTATGTTTGCATGTCTGCCTAAAACTTTTGACAGAGGCGAAGGATTTTTACAAGATCAGTATCGTTTTGAAGTTCGACCTTTCAGACGACAAATATCGAAAAATTGGCTTAAAAAATTAATATCTTTATCTTCAACTGAGCACTTTTCTACTGGGAGGGTCGTTTTTTCGCCGATATTTTTGAAAGTCACACTCTCCTTTCTATTGTGTAGCCTTAATTTAAACCTACGTCACTTCCGGTTTGGCGGTGGTCGTAAAAGCAAAGACGTCAAGTTTTTTCTCCGTTCTTTTCCTCCTTCGCGGTTCGGGTTTGAGCCTGCCTTCCTACTACCACTTTTTTGTTGTTGTTGTTGTTCGACATCCACCTCCAAACACCCGGGCAACGCTGGGCTGAAATGCTAGTGTTGAAATATTTTAATAACTTTTACTTTAAATACAGAAATTATATTAAAGTTTTTTTTTGTTCTTCTATGTCCATTTTCCCCATGTTTATCTTCAAAATGTGTAGCGTATTTGTTGTCTCACTGGCTACTATCATTGATCGCTCACTGTCAGTAACTTGTGGTATTCCCTGGAAACCAAGTGACAACAAGTCTTCCCAGATTTCCAGTGTTCTCCACCTCTTGACCACTTGTGCAGATGATTGCATGTTGTCGCAACAGCCGTTGCCACTGATTTCTCGTTGGCATCGGCCATTGGTGTTTCCTGGGGTTTGGGTGACAAAATGCCTCCCCAAGGTACTAGATTTGAACTGCACACTTCCAGTGGAGATTTGGTCAGTACTCTCCCACCTCGGTCTTTCCATCCTCTCTGACCCTTCACAACTAGTTGGTGTAGTGTGGCGCCAGTCGATGTCATCTACACCATTTTTTTTAATTATTATTACTATTTCTATTATGATAATAATAAGGGTGCTTGTGCAGTGTACGCACGTGCATTTTAAATATTATTTTCAAGTTAAATTAAATTTTGGGTTTGTATTACCGTACACATAGATTCGAAAAAGTTGTCCAAAATCAATTGTATACCAAATAAATGTTATCAAATGCAAGATAAGTTACTCTTCTACCTATCTGGAAAGCTTTTTGGTGGTTTTACTCACTTTAAAACATGTAATCGCTTCGAAAATCATACAATGTTTATCGATATATTTTTAAAAGTAAAATGTCGGCATGTTTGGTAGAAAAGTAACTTATCTTGCATTTGATTACATTTATTTGTTATATATTTGTTTTTTGACAACTTTTTTGAATCTATGTGTATAGTAAAACAAACCCGTCATGTAAATTATTTACAGTTAAAATGTTATGAAAAAAAAAATGAAGTTTTAAATATATTTCAAAGAACTAAATTATACCCGGTGCTAAAATATTGATAAGTCACCGATCGTAAAAAAAAAAACTGTCATGAAAAATGCTTACTTTAAAATATTTGAAAATACTCAGTGAAAAGTGTTATTTATAATTAAAAGAACGGACTTAAAAATATTATATAAAAATTGTTTGTTTTGCAATAAAATAAAAAAAATAAAATGAAATATTCGACTTTCTCCGATAAAAATAACACGAATTCACTTACGATATTTTGATTAAAATTATCCCAAATGTGCAATTATAATATTTATTATCCGAATGGAGAATTGTTCTTTCTCTTTAGAACATACATGGACAACATTTTTTATGCCTGTTAGCATGACCACGTGGTTGAATACCGGAAGTTGTTTATACCTACAACTTAATCAGGAAGTGACGTTACGCTGTCATATGAATCGCCTTCTTTCTCGGTAGCCACGATTAAATCCAGAGTATTTCACTTGCAAGATAGAATCTTATTAGTTATGTGCAATGACAAGAGTTCATTTATGAAAGTAAGGATTCGTTAGCATGGAACAATTCTCGTTTAGGTAAAAAGAGGATAATTTCTACTGATGAAATTTGAAATAACGAATTGTGACAACCTCGAGTGTTCAAGCGCGAAACAAGTTATAATGTTTAGTTGGCATCGTTCGTGCCAGCTTACTCACTTTATGACATTGTGTTTTGGAGAATTGTTATACTACTACAATTTGCGAGTTAGTGTAGTCGTGTTTTGAGTAATTTTTAATACAATTTGAGATTTGACGTCGTCATGTACTGAAAATTGTTAATACAATTGAAGAGTTGGTTACTTCTTATTTTTTGTTGGTTCACAATTCAACTTTCATCACATAATCTATTTCACCATTTCTTTGATGCATGATACAATACCAGATGAAATACCTGGCGTGAAACTTTAACGAATTCAATTTATAGTTGACTAAGTATATAGCTAAAGTATCGCTTTTTTTTTTTTGCAGTCATAAAAGTCGAGTTAATCAGCTCCCGGCGACTAACATAAACGCTGAACATTTGCAATGGATCCTTGCGCAGTAAACAACGTTTTATTACCTTAAAACTACTAACAAGCTAAACTGCAAATATATTCTAGGATGTATTAAAGACGTTGGGTTTTCTGTTTGGAGGGTAATCCTTAACAAACTTTCGTATACGCATATGTGGCCAGACTCCTATTTTGAGTAAAACAATTCCTGAGGGATTTCATAAGCGGATCGGAAAAAACGTTTCTTTTGTGTGCTTAAACTGTTATCAGGAATAAATAAAACTTGGAGAAGATGTAATAGCCGCGCAGTAGCTGACTTTATGCAAGTGAAAGTAAAAAACTAGCTTTAAACCTATATTTATATGTGCTGTAGTAAAATTTATATGTCCTGTAATAATATTTATATGTTCTGTGTGAATATTTACATGTTCTCTATTAATATGTTTATGTTCTGTAACATTATTTATGTTTTGTAATAATATTTATATGTTCTGTAATAATATTTATATCTTCTGTAATATTGTTTATATGTTTTGTCATAATATTTATATGCTATGTAATAATATATACATGTTATGTAATAATATTTATATGTTCTGTAATATTTTTATACGTTCTGTAATATTGTTTATATATTTTGTATGATTTATATGTTCTGTGTGAATATTTATATGTTCTGAAATAATATTTATGTTCTGTAATATTATTTATATGTTCTGTGTGAATATTTATATGTTCTGAAATAATATTTATATGTTCTGAAACATTATTTATATGTTCTGTAGTAAAATTTATATGTTCTGTAATATTATTATTTATATCTTCTGTGTGAATATTATTTATATGTTCTGTAATATTATTTATATGTTCTGTAATATTATTTATATGTTCTGTAATAATATTTATATGTTCTGTAATAATATTTATATGTTCTGTAATATTATTTATATGTTCTGTAATAATATTTATATGTTCTGTAACATTATTTATATGTTCTGTAATAATATTTATATGTTCTGTAGTAAAATTTATATGTTCTGTAATAATATTTATATGTTCTGTAATAATATTTATATGTTCTGTAACATTATTCATATGTTCTGTAATAATATTTATATGTTCTGTAATAATATTTATATGTTCTGTAATAGTATTTATATGTTCTGTAGTAAAATTTATATGTTCTGTAATAATATTTATATGTTCTGTAATAATATTTATATGTTCTGTAACATTATTTATATGTTCTGTAATAATATTTATATGTTCTGTAATAGTATTTACATGTAAGTATAAGGGTAAAATATAAAATTTCCACTTAAATTTAAAATGGAGCAGCGGTGGATTTTCCAATTAACGGGTAAGAGCTACGTGTCCCAGCAGTTAAGTTAAGAATGGAAGGTCGCACTCATCTAATGTAGTGAGTGAACAGTGAATATCTGTCTTTTTTGATTACAATATCGACGAGAACAAGATGGAACCTTCGGCTGCCACAGCACTACTCTAATTACAGAAATACGACAAGCCGGAAATAAAAGCACACATAAAAATATTGCATGAAGTAAGAACGTACCTTCATAGACACGCACGGATATCTCCGGGCAGACGGATCGCCCCCATCGAATATATATCGCTCCGGCACCTGTAGCTGAAATGCAAAACAAAATATGATTTAATCTCGCAATATAGTGCTAATGTCTGATGTACAGAATGAGTGTGTTTATTCTACTGCTTGACCTCATTAATAAGCTTCTATTTGAAGAACTTTTTTTTATTTTTTTTTATTACATTTTCACCCCAAACAAGGCACATTGCCACTTTAATGTAGGGGGCTACTATCAGGGGAAACATCTACTGGGGTACTATGTAGGGATTAGGACAGCGAGGTGTTGGTTCACGTTGCACTTGAACTTATGCATGTCAGTACAGTTGGGGAAGCTGGGACCTGGAATGGAATTCCAAAGTCTAGCAGTTCTGGGGAAGAAACTACTGGAGTAGAAAGATCTTTTACATCTAGGGATCTCTACAGTGGGGTGGGATTTTGCAGCTTGTCGGGTCTGTCGAGGGTGTTCACGTCGTGGGGGCACAAGTGCTTGCAGTTCTTCAGAGCATTCACCATTATAATACTTGTAGAACAGGCAGAGGGATGCAACGTTTCGACGATGGGACAGAGGCTGAAGTTTAGATGCCAGTTTAGGGCCTATCAGATTTGCGACTCTCTTTTGAACCCTGTCAAGGAGCGAGAGACTAGTAGCCGATGCACCGGCCCAAATATGACAGCAATACTCCATACATGGGCGAATAGTGGCCTTATAGAGGTACAGGATACTTTCGGGTGTTAGAAGTTTTCTAGCACGGTAGAGAGAGCCCACCTTCCTCGCACCGGCCCTGGCAATGCCCTCGATGTAATTGTTCCAACTCATGTTTCCTGTGAACGTTAGGCCAAGGAGCTTGAAAGACGTACTCTCAGATAAAGAGTTGTTGGCCATTGCTATAGGTGGTAGAGAAGGTTTCTTGTAATTATTGAATGAGACCAGTTTTGTCTTGGTGGCATTGAACGTTACCATCCATTTTTGTCCCCATTCCACTACTGATTGGAGGTCATCCTCTAGTGTTTCTGCCATTACTTTAGATATATGTTCATTTGTTTTCCTGTCGTGCCTGCTATAGAGTGTGGTGTCATCAGCATATATACCCATCTCAGAGGCAATTTTGTCGGGGAGGTCATTTATGAATATCAGGAACAGCAGAGGACCAAGGATAGATCCCTGGGGCACTCCCGCATTTATATCATATTGTTTAGATGTACGACCGTCGAGGACAACCTGGATTTTTCTCTTATCTAAGAAGGATTTAATTATGTTAAGTATTCTACCAGTGATACCGTAAGATCTAATCTTCCTGAGGAGACCCTCATGCCATACCCTGTCAAAAGCCTTAGATATATCTAGAGCTACCGCTCTTCCCTCTCCCGCTTTGTCCAGTGAATGGTATATGCGTTCAGAGATTACAGTGAGGATGTCTGCCGTGGAACGGGCTTGTCTAAATCCATATTGATGGTCGGTCAGAAGTTTAGCATCTGTAAGGTGCTGGACTAGAGCATGGTTAATTAAGGTCTCAAATATTTTGGCAAAAAGTGGGAGGAGGCTAATAGGGCGATAATTTAATGGGTCAGTTCTTTCGCCAGAATTCTTGAATACTGGTACCACAGAAGCAGTTTTCCAACAGCTCGGAAAGCAAGATTCATTAAGGCATTTGTTGTCGATTTTGGAGAGAACTGGAGCTACTTCGGCTGAGCACTTTTTTAATAGCACAGCTGGGATGAGGTCGGGTCCACATGCTTTGGAAGTGTCAAGGTTTTTTATGATAGCATGCACCTGAGCAGGGGTGATTTCCAGATCGTCTAGCGTGGCGTCTGTCCGCATAGGAAATTGAGGTAGGGGGTGGTTTAGAGGGTCCAGTGTGGAGTTTGAGGCAAACCGACTGGCAAGCATGTTAGCCTTCTCGGTTGCTGAGCAAAGAACCTCGTGATTGTTGGTTAGTGGGGGAATTGTTGATTGCCCATTATTTACTACACTGTTTTAGATTTTCCAGAAGTCACGAGTTCCCAGTTTTTGTGCTTCGATGCGTTTTTTAGTGGTTTCCGTAAATTCTCTCTTAGCTGTCGCTATTTCTTTCTTAACGTTACTTCTAGCTTCTATGTATTTTTATATGTTTGAACTGGACTTATATCGGTTAAACCTGCGGAATGCATGCTGCCTTTGAGCAATGGCAGTTGCGCAAGTCGAAGTAAACCATTGGGGAGAGTGGGGCTTGCTATAGAATTTCCGCATGGGAACATGCGCTTCGATTGCAGTTTTGAACCATTCAGTGGTCTCGGTTGCACACTGTTCAGCAGGAAGAGAAAAAATATTTCCCCATGGGGCGTCTCTGATAAGATCTCTGATAAGATCTCTGATAGCTTCCCAGTCAGCCTTTTTATAATATCTCGTTGTTTTGAGAACTGGCTCTTCAGTTTTGGGTCTAGAGTTTAGGGCGATTTCAACGATTATCACCGCATGATCAGCGTTCCCAAGTGGGCTGTCGGCTTTCGTTACACAATCATCAGGAACTGTGGTCAAAAACAGATCTAATAGTGATGCGTGTTGTTCTTCCTGATCAGGGAAGCGGGTTGGAAAAGTAACAATTTGCGATAGGGAGTGAGATACAGAGAAGCTATGAGTTGCGCTGCCTGCTGCATCTGTGTAAGTAGAGAATCCAAGCCAGTTTCTGTGATGGACATTAAAGTCGCCAAATACATGTACTTGGGCGCTAACAGGAGGTTATGCAGAATATCACACATGCATCACAAGTAGACCATCAGCTGACCCTCCATCAACTAGGACTGTGGCCTCAGGAAAGCCCACCGGGGATGAGTGCAGGGTCCCTTTCCATGCGCGCCATAGTACTGCAAACATCCCGATATTACTCAACTGTTGATGGAGCAGCCGCTCTAAGCGCTCCCAAAGAGTTAGGGCTCCTGTACTACCAGTCGGAAACAGCAGCCAGTAACTGTCAATCCGTTATCCTCAACCCATCAGAGGAAGGTCAACCCAATCTAATACTAATACATGTACTTGGGCGCTAGTGTCGAAGGACTCTACTAACAAATTACCTAATATGTTATATAACTTTAATTTGCTCAGCTATAAATTTAATAAATAACAAACGACTCGTTTTTTTATTGTTCTTTTTCACGAACATGTGGATATTCTATATGGAGAATGTAATCCTTGGAAGCTGCAATGACGGTTGTTAGCTGAGAGTAAGCAAACCCGAACATTATAGTAATAGCACATATATTACCCTGTCATGTATGGAGCATTAGGTGATAGTACATGGGTCTGCAATAGTATAGTAAACTGAATTGAGTATTACCAACTAGTACAATATTATAATATAGTATAATTTGCATTTTAGACAGACAGATACCAAATAATTATTAGTATACGATTAAATAATAGCTCGAAGAATTGTACCAGAAGTTTATAATTTTATCAGAACCAGAAAATAGTGTACGCCACTCGAAAATATGAGTTTCGCCCTAAAGAGGATTGTAGTGCTTGCGAGGATGTTCTCATGAAAAAATAATAGAGAAGATACTGCCCCTACCATAATTCGAGGAGGTAATATCTTGGAGAATAGTATCCTGACATCAAAATATTTACTACCCAAACCCTTCCTCTAAAAATGGAAAGGGTAATCCTTTAGAATCTGTACTGACGAACGAATATATAATATATTACCCCACAACTAAGGGAAATATGATACGTAGGAATTAAACCACCCCCTACCTGACTTTCCTATGCGGACAGACGCCAAGCTAGACGATCTGGAAATCACCCCTGCTCAGGTGCATGCTATCATAAAAAACCTTGACACTTCCAAAGCATGTGGACCCGACCTCATCCCAGCTGTGCTATTAAAAAAGTGCTCAGCCGAAGTAGCTCCAGTTCTCTCCAAACTCTACAACAAATGCCTTAATGAATCTTGCTTTCCGAGCTGCTGGAAAACTGCTTCTGTGGTACCAGTATTCAAGAATTCTGGCGGAAGAACTGACCCATTAAATTATCGCCCTATTAGCCTCCTCCCACTTTTTGCCAAAATATTTGAGACCTTAATTAACCATGCTCTAGTCCAGCACCTTACAGATGCTAAACTTCTGACCGACCATCAATATGGATTTAGACAAGCCCGTTCCACGGCAGACATCCTCACTGTAATCTCTGAACGCATATACCATTCACTGGATAAAGCGGGAGAGGGCAGAGCGGTAGCTCTAGATATATCTAAGGCTTTTGACAGTGTATGGCATGAGGGTCTCCTCAGGAAGATTAGATCTTACGGTATCACTGGTAGAATACTTAACATAATTAAATCCTTCTTAGATAAGAGAAAAATCCAGGTTGTCCTCGACGGTCGTACGTCTAAACAATATAATATAAATGCCGGAGTGCCCCAGGGATCTATCCTTGGTCCTCTGCTGTTCCTGATATTCATAAATGACCTCCCCGATAAAATTGCCTCTGAGATGGGTATATATGCTGATGACACCACACTCTATAGCAGGCACGACAGGAAAACAAATGAACATATATCTAAAGTAATGGCAGAAACACTGGAGGATGACCTCAAATCAGTAGTGGAATGGGGACAAAAATGGATGGTAACGTTCAATGCCACCAAGACAAAACTGGTTTCATTCAATAATTACAGGAAACCTTCTCTACCACCTATAGCAATGGCCAACAACTCTTTAGCTGAGAGTACGTCTTTCAAGCTCCTTGGCCTAACGTTCACAGGAAACATGAGCTGGAACAATTACATCGAGGGCATTGCCAGGGCCGGTGCGAGGAAGGTGGGCTCTCTCTACCGTGCTAGAAAACTTCTAACACCCGAAAGTATCCTGTACCTCTATAAGGCCACTATTCGCCCATGTATGGAGTATTGCTGTCATATTTGGGCCGGTGCATCGGCTACTAGTCTCTCTCTCCTTGACAGGGTTCAAAAGAGAGTCGCAAATCTGATAGGCCCTAAACTGGCATCAAAACTTCAGCCTCTGTCCCATCGTCGAAACGTTGCATCCCTCTGCCTGTTCTACAAGTATTATAATGGTGAATGCTCTGAAGAACTGCAAGCACTTGTGCCCCCACGACGTGAACACCCTCGACAGACCCGACAAGCTGCAAAATCCCACCCCCACACTGTAGAGATCCCTAGATGTAAAAGATCGTTCTACTCCAGTAGTTTCTTCCCCAGAACTGCTAGACTTTGGAATTCCATTCCAGGTCACTGCTTCCCCAACTGTACTGACATGCATAAGTTCAAGTGCAACGTGAACCAACATCTCGCTGCCCTAATCCCTACATAGTGCCCCAGTAGATGTTTCCCCTGATAGTAGCCCCCTACACCAAAGTGGCAATGTGCCTTGTTTGGGGTGAAAATATAATAAAAAAAAAAAAAAAAAAAAAAAAAAAATATGGTCTCTGAACAACAGAACAGATAATACACCATACCCTGCATTGAGTATTATTTTGGGATGTTATAGTACATTGAAATAACCATTGAATGAATAATACAATAAATGAAATGCCAGTTTCAGATGGAGAGATACCAAATATTTATTAGTACTAAATTAGATAATACTTAAAGTAATAGTCGTAATCTGATTCATAACGCTGAAACTATAATTCATCAGCACCAGGAAATAATTTAAAACAACCGTGTATATATATATATATATATATATATATATATATATATATATATATATATATATATATATATGATTGTTGAGCTGGATTAAATCCGACGATATGAAATAAAATGGAGGTGGAAGGACCTGGATACTCAACGTTTCGCCCGATTTATGCGGGCTTCTTCAAGAGGGATGGTCATTGACGAGAGAGTCGGAGGATTGGGGCTATATATAATGATGGGGGAGAGCAGCGTGTTTTCCTTATGTAAATTAGATGTCATATATACATGTATATACATTTTTTTTTTTTTTGAGAGAAGAACTAATTAGAGTAAACTAGTGTATTGGATTACGTCTAAAAGATAAAATATTTAAAAAAAAAAATGTATATACATGTATATATGACATCTAATTTTCATAAGGAAAACACGCTGCTCTCCCCCATCATTATATATAGCCCCAATCCTCCGACTCTCTCGTCAATGACCATCCCTCTTGAAGAAGCCCGCATAAATCGGGCGAAACGTTGAGTATCCAGGTCCTTCCACCTCCATTTTATTTCATATATATATATATATATAAATCCACATACAAACGAACTGTTTCGCAACTCATCACTGCGGCTAGACAGGCAAATGCCTCAAGCCAGGATCGAAACCCGACCGCCCAAATGACAGTCAAGGTTTTTCACCATTACACTATATGGCTGCTCCTGCTGTGTGGGTAAAGAATAAATGATATGTTGTACAATATATATATATATATATATATATATATATATATATATATATATATATATATATATATATATATATATATATATATATATATATAAGTGTGTCTGTCTGTCTGTCTACATTTCCCTACATAATAATTGTCAATTTTCAGTCTACAGACTCGAAATTGTTTATACAGGGTATTAAGATTTGGGAAAATCTTTGTAATTGGTTTTCGGTCAGAAGTTTGCCTGTTAAGGGGTCAAAGTTCAAGGATTTGACCTTTGACAACTCTACCAAACTCCTCCGCTAATTTTGGGTCTAAACACTTGGAATTTAAGATATAGGTTTCTTGTACAGGGATCTAACTTATTAACTTGATTTGAGCCCCCCAGAAAAATGTTAAGGGGTCATAATAGGAGTCAAAGTTTTTTAAAAAATTGACCGTTTCGGTCTCTACCAAATTACTCAGACAATTTCTGGTCCAAACATTTGAAATTTTACATAAAGGGTATTCAGAGATAGGGCAAGCTTTTTAATCGGTTTGGGTCGATAATTTGAGCTACCAATATATAAATGTATGTATGTATATATGTTTGCATGTCTGTCTACAAGTTTCGACAGAGGCGACAGATTTTCACAAGACCGTATCGTTTGAAGCTCGGCCCTTCAGATGACAAATATCGAAAAATTGGCTAAAATATTAATATATTCCCCTTTCAACTGGACACGTTTCTACAGGGGTCGCTTTTTTCACCGATATTTTCGAAATCCACTCTCTCCTTTCGATTGTCTAGGCTTAAGTAAAACCTTCTCCACTTCCGGTTTGACGGTGGTCGTAATAACAACCAGATCAGGTTTTTCCCCGTTCTTTTCCTCCTTCGCGGTAAGGGTTCGAGCCTGACTTCCTACTACCACCTTTTTTTTACTCGAGACACACCTTCAAACACCTGGCCACGCCGGGCACCGATGCTAGTATATCTAGATACCTATAAAAGTGCAAGTGTCTGTCTGTCTGAGGGTCTGTCTGTGTACATTTCCCTACACAATAACTTTTTCAATTTTCAGTCTAAAGACTCGAAATTTGACATACAGGGTATAGAGATTTGGGAAAATCTTTGTAATCCAGTTTTGGCCAGAATGTTTTCTGTTAAGGGGTCAAAGTTCAACGATTCGACCTTTGAGAGCTCTTCCAAACTCCTCCGCTAATTTTGGGTATAAACAGTTGAAATTTCAGATATAAGTTCCTTGGACATGCATCTAACTTAATAACTTTATTTGAGCCCAAAACAATAAATGTTAAGGGTCATATTAGGGGTCAAGGTTTTAAAAAATTCACCTCTGCGGTCTCTACATAATTACTCAGACAATTTCTGATTTAAACATTTGAAATTTTACATAAAGGGTATTCATAGATAAGACAAGCTTTTTAATCGGTTTGGGTCGAAAATTTTAGCTACCAATATATAAATCTATGTATGCATGTTTGCATGTATTCCTAAAACATCTGACAGAGGCGAAGGATTTTCTCAAGATCGATATCGTTTTGAATCTCGACTCTTCAGACGACAAATACCGAAATATTGACTAAAAACATTAATTTCTTCATCCTCAAGTAGGCACTTTTCTACAGGGAGGGGTCGCTTTTTGTCGCCGATATTTTCGAAAGTCATCCCCTCTTTTCGATTGTCTAGCCTTAATTTAAACCTACGTCACTTCCGGTTTTGCGGTGGTCGTAACAGCAAAGACGTCGCGTATTTTCCCGTTCTTTTCCTCCTTCGCGGTACAGGTTCGAGCCTAACTTCCTACTACCACTTTTATTTATTTATTTGCTCGACATATACCTCCAAACACCCGGGCAACGCCTGGCATCCATTCTAGTATATCTATAAAAGTAAAACTGTTTGTCTTTCTACTGTGTACATTTCTCTACACAATAACAATAATTGTGACTTGAAACTTGATATACAGGCTTTTGAGATTTGGGAAAATCTTTGTAATCCTTTTCGGCTTGAAATTTTGCTGTTAAGGGGTCAAAGCTCAACGATTTGGCGTTTGACAACTCTACAAAACTCTTCCGCCAATTTTGGATATAAACAATTGAAATTTTAGATATAGGTTCTCTGCACATGGATCCATTTTTATAACTTGATTTGAACCCAAAACAATAAATGTTAAGGGGTCAAATTAGGAGTCAAATTTTTTGAAAGAAATTGACCTCTGCGGTCTCTACATAATTACTCAGACAATTTCTGATCTAAACATTTGACATTTTACATAAAGGGTATTCAGAGATAGGGCAAGCTTCTTAATCAGTTTGAGTTGAACATTTTAGCTACCAATATATAAATGTATGCATGTATAATTGCATGTCAGCCTAAAACTTTCAACAGAGGCAAGAACTTTTGACAAGATCAGTACCGTTTTGAAGCTCGACCCTTCAGACGACAAATACTGAAATATTGGCTAAAAACATTAATTTCTTCACCCTCAACTAGGCACTTTTCTACAGGGAGGGGTCGCTTTTATCACGGTATTTTCGAAAGTCATCCCCTCTTTTCGATTGTCTAGCCTTAGTTTAAATCTACGTCACTTCCGTTTTGGCGGTGGTCGTAACAGTAAAGTCGTCACGTTTTCCCCCTCTCTTTTCCTTCCTCGCGGTACGGGTTCGAGCCTGACTTCCTAGTACCGCTTTGTTTTTCTTTCTTAACACACCCCTCCAAACACCCTGGCAACGCCGGGCACCCATGATAGTATGTCTATAAAAGGGAAAATATCTGTGTGTCCGCCCGTGTATATTTCCCTACTAAATATCTCCGTTAAATTTTCAGTCTACAGACTCGAAATTTGACATACAGGGTATTGAGATTTGGAAACATCTTTTTAATCTGGTTTCAGACAAAAACTTTGCTGTTAAGAGGTCAAAGTTCAACGATTTGACCTTTGAGAACTCTATCAAACTCTTCCGCAATTTTTTGGCCTAAACAATTGAAATTTAAAATATAGCTTACTTTGACATGGATCTAATTTATAATTTGTTTGAGCCCAAAACAATAAATGTTAAGGGGTCATAATCGGGGTCAAAGTTTTTAAAAATTGACCTCTGCAGTCTCTATCAAATTACTCAGCCAATTTTTTGGTCGAAACATTTGAAATTTTGTCATAATGTAATCAGACATATGGCAAGCTTTTTAATTGGTTTTGGGCCGAAAGGTTGGCTTCCAAGGGGTCAGGCTTTAACAGATTTGACCTTTGCGATCTTTAGCAAACTAGTCAGCCAATTGTGAGTTTAAACATTTGAAATTTTACATAAAGGGTAGTCAGATATGCAGCAAGCTTTTTAATCAGTTTTTGGGTGAAAATTTGGCTGGCAAGAGGTCAAAGTTTACATAGTTGAACTCTGCAGTATCTACCTAATTCTTCCGACAATTTTTGGTCTTAACACTTGAAATTTTATATGTAGGTTACTTGGACATGGGTTAAATATTTTAATTCAATTTGAGCCCAAAACAATAAATGTTAAGAGGTCAAAATTGGGGTCAAAGTTTTAAAAAATTTGATGTCTGTGGTCTATACCAACTTTTCTCTATGGTGGTTTAGGGAGCCTATTATATAGGAAGGCAGTACCGTACATATTCACACTATTTAATATATACATATGCACATAAAGTTATGAACAGTACATAAGGCCCGTGCAAAGCTGGGCGGAACTGCTAGTAAATAAAAAAATCTGTAATGATAAAAAGTATAATATTTATGCGTAGATTACAACCGGGCAACGCCGGGCGATCTGCAAGCGATGAAACATGAAATAATAAATATCAGTTAAGTTATATGATTCAATGTAAATAATGTAACGGCATATTTGATATGTTTTCCACAATTATGTAAACGATATTCTCTGATATTTTCAATGAATAGTGTGTAAAGCAATAAGTCAAATAATAATAATAATAATAATAATAATAATAATAATAATAATAATAATAACAATAATAATAATAATAACAATAATAATAATAACAATAATAATAACAATAATGATAATAATAATAATAATAATAATAATAATAATAACAATAATAATAATAACAATAATAATAACAATAATGATAATAATAATAATAACAATAATAATAATAACAACAATAATAATAATAATAACAATAATAATAAATAATAATAATAACAACAATAATAACAATAATAATAATAATAATAATAACAATAATAATAATAATAACAACAATAACAATAATAATAATAACAACAATAATAATAATAATAACAATAATAATAATAACAATAATAATAATAATAACAACAATAATGATAATAATAACAACAATAATAATAATAATAACAATAATAATAATAATAATAATAATAACATTAATAATAATAACAATAATAATAATAATAACAACAATAATAATAACAACAACAATAATAACAACAACAATAATAACAACAACAATAATAATAATAACAATAATAATAATAACAATAATAATAATAATAACAATAATAATAATAACAATAATAATAATAACAATAATAATAATAATAATAACAATAAAAATAATAATAACAATAATAACAACAATAATAATAATAACAATAATAATAATAACAATAATAATAATAATAATAACAACAACAATAATAATAATTATAAAAATAACAATAATAATAATAATAACAATAATAATAATAATAATAATAATAACAATAATAATAATAACAACAATAATAATAATAACAATAATAATAATAATTATTATAATAACAATAAAAATAATAACAATAATAACAACAACAATAATAATAATAATAATAATAATAACAATAAAAATAATAACAATAATAATAATAATAATAATAATAATAATAATAATAATAATAATTGGTCCCCCCTCGCCAATCTTTCTCAAAAAACACACGAAGTGCACGCCTGTGGAACTCTGTTCCGCTTGGCTGTTTCCCTCCCGACTTCAACCTGGATGTCTTCAAGTCCAACACAAACAAATTCATGATGAACCGCCTCCTTAAGTAATGACACTTTATCAGTTTTTCAATACTATTACTACACTATCCCATTGATTACTGTAGACACAATAACCCTTATCCCCGAGTGGACATTGGGCCTTGATAAGTGATGAACTCCATGTAAAAAAAAAAATAATAATAATAATAATAATAATAACAATAATAACAGTAACAACAACAACAACAACAACAACAACAACAACATACGTGCTTGTTTGATGCCTTTTCTAACTTACTGACTCGGGAACGCGAATCCAGGATATCCAAACCTAAAAGCAGGATGATCACACCGCTGACGAAGTTTAAATGGGAATTTTCTGGCCAGATTCCGTATCCTGTCCGCAATTGCCATCTTATTTTATTCATAGTGTTTATATTTATCTGATATCAGCTGTGATGTAAAAAATTGCAATACTCATGACGAAAGCACAGTTTTATTTATAGAAAAGTTAATTTGTTAACGATGTATCATTATTTTATTTCAAACGTATTTATATAAGCATGCTTTCTGGACGCATAAATATTAAATAAGGTCGAAAATGACAAATAAAAACACACGGGCACAAGCTAAACAATATTTATACACAACTCGTATACGCAAACATATAATATGCACATAAACAAGCATGCACATGCACACATATATACGTATACGCACACACGCACACATACATATATACATATATAAAAACAAATATCACTAAAAAAATATTAAGCATCAAATAAAGTAAAAAATAAATATCGCTCTTCAAACAAAAAAGGAAAATTATCGCTCTTCATATAAACAGAACAAATATGACTCGCCAAAGGAAAAAAAATATATCACTGGTCAAAGAATTGCCCAATGCAATACTTGGCTTTTTTACTATGAACAAAGTGTAGTATCTGTTCTGATAATACACTTCACTTTTTCTGTCCTATGCCAGTAGATGAGAAATATTTCATGACTGAGACATTTGTTTTTATTTTTGAGTGCAATTTTGAGGGTGCTGGATTTCCCCATATTAAAAACCGACCTCGTGTGGGGAACCAGGTAAATAGAAACACTCTCTCAATTTGCAACACAACTGAAGTTCAGAGAACCAAACAAAACGCCACCTTAAAAACTGAAGCTTCAAAAACATCTTAACTTATGCGGTGCATTATTGTCTCAAATCCCCAAATTCTTTGTAGTCTTACATAGTAAGAGCAAAAAAAAAGTCATCTGCAGACCCAGTTAAAAGAATAGGACAAGATATGGATAAAAATGTTGTTAAGGATATTAAATGCAAGATTCCATCATTTGACAAACGAATTCAAGCAACGAACAACATGGTAAAGGCAAAAATAGAAAACAGACATTTCAAATAGAATGCAAGATTTTTCTACGTGATTTTATACAAAAGCCAATTACGTTGGAAAAGCCATTCAGCAAACAAGAGCAAGAAGACAACTGGAGACATGTACTCGTAAGTTAAGGAGTACGCACTCAAGAGGACAAATGGATGTTGAATAGAATTCAAAGTAATGAAAACAAATCTGGAATGAAATTGACATAATTTCTAGTTTAAGCAACTAAAAGCACAACATTAACACTGAAATAACTGCCTCGGAGTTTGGGGGGAATTAGGACGCCACACCAGAATGGTGAGTAAAAGAGGACACAATCCTCATACGGACGCTCATGCGACAAAACGCCATAGTAAATTCAAAGCTATTCGCTCCCTCACTACCACCTACAATCTTTTCATTATCTAAGTTACATACAAAATCTATGGTGATTTCTTCTCTTGAGCATTGGAAAGATCAAGCAGAATGCACGAGAAAATATTTAGACATCAAAAACAGTTGTTGATTAAGAGAATCATACTTGATGATTATAGGAAGAAGCGGAGAAAACTAAGAACGGCTTTGATCGATTACAAAAAACATTTGTGAGTATGTCCAACATGTGACTACTCGGACGAATTAATTATATTAGATCCATTTTTTAGTCAGGAAAACCAAACCACTTAGGGCCACCATCAAGACCCTAACAAATTGGTAAGCCATCTTCTATTCGTGAATGACCTCAAGATGTATGCCAGCTCAGACGCTCACTTATGTAAACATATGTAGGTTGCACATACATTTGGAAAAAATATTGGAATGAAGTTTGGCTTGTGCCTAGTGATTCTTCAGAACGCATTGTGTAAAGACTGTCTCGTAAATGAGGTAGAAATGTAGTATTGGGGATCCCAGCTTAAATGCTATCTAGGTAGTTTGGAGAAATAGTAAGTTATGTAAGTATATTCTCGATTCCCATCAGCGAGTTTACTGGGGTCACAGAAGGTTAGATTTTACACTCATCAAACTCAGTCACCTTTAATGACTGCCAAAGAGAAAGTTCGCACTTGTCATGTGACTGTTCAAACAACCTATGCCGCATTTGATTCGCCTTTTATTTTTCTATAATTTTCCCTGTTCATATTTATATCGTTTATTGGGTGTAGGTAACTTAACATACTAATTATAAAATCACAAGGATAAACTGGAATTAAGTTTGACAAAGAGAACGTATTATAAATATATCCGGGACTAAGAATGATTGGTCTATTTTAATAGTTTAAGGAAGTTTAAGTTTAATTGTTTATTGGTTGTTTTCCTTTATCTTACGATCGAGAATCATGATATGAAACACCTTTACACAAACATTCGTTTAGCCACTCCTTAAATGGCGAGTGTGACATTCTAAACAATCAGGCAATGTTTGCACAATTTAAGTGATTTCGTGCATTATGTACAATATGCCGTAGTCTGTCATATAGAGACAAAGATTTAATATACAAGGTGGAACGATAAAATTATCGCACTAGAAAAAAATGACATGATTCCATTTCCGTTTGAAAAAACTGGTGTTCTTTTATTTTTTTTTGCTCCAGCCCATCTACTAGTTGGTATGTCGTGTACAAATCTCAAGAGCAATAGAAGCGTTCTATCATGTCTTAATGTGACACAATCTTCGACGAGCGGGATCGGCAATGCGCCGCTGTACAACTCATGTTCTCTACCGATCCAATATATGACAACAAAACCATTACCAGCACCCCCAAAATACAAATCCGGATGGCTCAACGCTTGATGCCACAGCTCAACGGTGTGACTTCAAGTGGGAGCCATACCATGCCACCTCAGTTTGGAATAATTGAAAACAGAGTGTAGAGTTCTGAAGTTGGATGTTTTGAGAACAGAGTGTCGAGTTGTGGAGTTTGAAGTTTTGGCAAAATAATGTCCGATTGTGGAGTTGTAAGTTTTTACAACAGAATGTCGAGCTGCGGAGTTGGGAATAATTGACAACAGAGTGTCGAGTTGTTGGAGTGGAAAAGTTGACAAAAGAATGTCGAATTGTGGAGTTGGAAGTTTTTATAACAGAGTGTCGGGCTGTGTGTTACACAGTCAGTCAGGCGTCTTGATTTTGAATGATGATCAATGTTAGATAGTGCGGCCCGAAAAGCGGAATTGGCGCTGGTGGTGTTTTTTTTTTTTAATCGAAAAAAAAAACGACTAAATTACATTTTTGTTTGTTAAATATGGAAACATGCCAAATAAGGTCAATCTTTCTTAATTTAAACAAAAAACACTCACGTCTAAAAATAGAAATCAGATGAACAATACATGGAACGTCTCGGTCGATATTCGATCATTCTATGTCAACGAAATCAAGTATCTAGCAGATCGAGTTACGCCTACGTGTAGGTCGGAGTCTCTGGGCGAACGTGACAGAAATCATATAAAAAAACGTGCAGATTTTAGCAAGAGAGTAGTCGGCCGGCGGTACTGGTGAAGAGACAATCACCTCGAGTTGAATAAGCCGCGCCCTCTGGTCCCACCCTTAGAATCGAGACTCCTGGCAGTGTTGACTGCCCCCCCCCCGGTTCTTTTCTACATATAACAAGCGTTGTTTTTTATTTTGTGACGTTATCATCATCACTAACACCACACGACAAAACGTCTTAGTGGAGTTGGATGTTTTGACAATAGAATGTCGAGTTATGGAGTTAGGGTCGAATTGTGGAGTTGGAAGCTTTGACGACAGAATGTCGAGTTGTGGAGTTGGAACTTTTGACAACAAAATATCGAGTTGTGAAGTTGTGAATAACTGACAACAGCGTGTCGAGTTGTGGAGTTGGAAGTTTATACAACAGAGTGTCGAGTTCTGGAATTGGAAGTTGTTTACAACTGAGTGTCGATTAGTGGGGTTGGATTTTTGACAACAGAATGTAGCGTTTTGGAGTTGGAAGGTTTATTAAAAGAGTGTCGCGTCGTGGTATTGAAAGTTTTGACAAAGGAATGTCGAGTAGTGGAGTTGAGAATAATTGCTAACAGAATGTCGATTTGGAAGTTTTGACAATAGGGGTCGAGTTCTGGAATTGGATGTTTGGTAAAACAGAGAGTAGAGTTGTATAGTTTGAAGTTTTTACAAACGAATGTCTAATTGTGAAGTTGGACGTTTGGACAACAAAGTGTGGAGTTGTTGAGTTTGATGTTTTGACAACAGAATGTCGAGTTGTGAAATTGGGGATAATTTAAAACCAAATGTCGAGTTCTGGAATTGGAAGTTTTGACAACAGAATGTCGAGTTGTGGAGTTGGAAGTTTTTACAACAGAATGTCGAGTTGTTGAGTTGAAAATTTTGACAACAGAGTGTCGACTTTACCTGAGAGATTGTTAGTTTAACCATAATCGGAGCGTGCTCCCTGGCAGTTACATATATATTTTGCCGTATTGTCTTAGTGAGTGATTCCCTGAGACGTTTTAATTTATTATATTTCGATAACCATGCGTAATCCTCAAACATCATCAGTGTTTCTCCATATCTCCTCGTGTTTCAGGAAATCGTTATCATCATTTTTACATAAAGATTTGGATTTAGAGAATTTATGCTTTTCATTTTCAGCATATATTCTTATGAATTCTACGTCAGATGAAGCTGTTTTAATATGATCATCATTCGAAATTTCTAACTTGAAAATGTTGGTAAATTGTAAATGAGACCAAGTAAAAAACTAAGGAATTGTCAACGCCGTGATGTATGGCGTGGCCGTTTAGAGGAGCGATACTGCCCCCATTGGGGAGATTAAGATCCCCAAAGCCCTGATTAAGGCCGGGTAAATATGCTGGGAGTGTCTGTTAAACGTTAATTGAATCCCGGACAACAGCAGGTGATCTATAAAAAAGAATGAATTTATTGTGCTTTGTAAAAACAGAAAGATATTTTATGGTTTAAAACAATAACAGGACATGTTAGAATAATGTGGAAATGGAATCATACATTCGTTGGCCTGAGGAACACCTGCTCAGACTTGCTGGCTTTCTGAATGACAGGATTGATCTTTTGGGCGTGTGAGAGAAATTTACTTTTGGTCCCAGATTCGCAGGCTATAGACGACCTGCTAATATGCACACATGCGAAGAGTTGGGAATTCCCTGTTTGACGTGTTGGATTCTGGTTGGTCTGGCGGATTGTCCCGACCAACCCTGTTACCTTAGTATTTAAGCAAATGCCCAGGCCGTATTTAGCAGATTGAAACCAAATCTCGAGAAAAACATACGCTCCAAGAACGCCACAACACCCCCCTCCATCCATCCTGACCGCCATCGTAGAGAACGAAGAATAAGATTTTGGAGAATCTTGATGTACATATGTAAAAACTTGTAATTTTTCGTGAAATTAACTTTTTCGTAGTTAGAACTCCCTGAGTCTGTTTTCCTTTCCTGACGTGCATGCAAAGCTAATTGATTTTCAGCAGAATCGACACGAAGCCTGATCGCTGAGAATTTATGTGAAGCCCTCTCGGAGAAAGATAGACGATCAACGGTCAGACAAGTTCAGCGGTGTCAAAAGTCATTCACTGATCTGGGCGAGAGGACCACAAAAATGTACATAAAAACAACTGTAAATAAGCAAATAATTTCAAGGAATCTGAGAATAACCGTTTTGAAGTATATTCAACCTTCAAATACTAAAAAATATTATTTAATTTTTTAAAGCATCAGTAATCAGGCAAAATGCAGATTAAATAAAAAAAAATATTTATTTGAATTCGAATTTCTGACTTATTTAAGAGACGTCATCAAGAAAATAGAGAAAGATATTTTCTTTTTGTTTCTTTTTACGCAGAAATGTGTCATTTAACCGTGTTTTTTAATCTTATCGAGAATTGATCTTTTTTCTCCGACTCTAGTGATTTTGTGCTCTGATGTGTAAGAGTAATAATCAGAAAATACAGAAAATATTTTCTAGTAACGCGGCATGCTGTCACTTAGCCTTTTTTGTTCCTAACGAAGATTTAGATTTTTCTACATACTTTATTGGGGTATTTATTTGTTTGATATTGTTTTTGCTTTCGTCGTTTACGTTCTACCATATTTTAGTTGAATGTAATGGAGGATGTACTTTAATAATCCTAATCGATTTTAAACAAATCGATTTTTTGTGATGTGTACATGTGTTAAAAAGTTGTTTTTTTTTTTGGTGGGAGTAATAAACTTTTTGATCTAATATCCCATACGATAATTAATCGAAATTTGAATGTAGTTTAAATTCAAAAATGTATTGTTTAAATTAATAATGCCGCTTGTAGACGTTTAGGTGAAACGATCGAAATGTGGCTTTAAGTGGCAAGTAAGTTCCACCAGTGTAATTTGAAATCGACTACGGTGTGATCGCTTGCGCCTACCTGGATATCTTAACCAAGAAACTCGTCTATTTTAATAGAATATTTAAGCTAAATATATCACCACGATTTTCTGGCCACCGCTCTCGCGCGCCCTCGGCTATTCCCATCATGAAGTGTGTGTTTTTTCATGGGTATAATTGTCCGTTTGGTGAAGTCCACTGTCAAAGTCTTCCGTTACTAGCGCATTGGCTTGGATGAGGTAAGATTGTAGCATATCATGTCTGAACAACGTCGTCACTTCTGCAAAATGATGAATAGGAGTATATACATAAATATTCGAATAATAATATTTGTGTTATTACCTCAAGTAGTTATTTATTTTGAGCGTTGAAATAAAATAAAAGAATGTAAACAGACTGTTACAACGTCTGGTATGCAACAGGTTTTGGTATGGGAAACTTAATGAGAATATCAAGAATTGATTAAACAATAGTAAAGAAAAGTGTAAAAAGAATTGACAAAATAAGATTTGGGTTAATTTTATTTAGATTACGTTGAAATTAAAATGTAATAAGTAAACGCATGCAGGTAAAAAAATGTATGAAATTAATGAGTAATTGACAATCAAGCAACCAAGAAACATAAAAACGAAGCAAATGTTTTAAAAAACTATATTAAAAGCACTTTTAGTTTTTTTGTTTTTGTTATTTTTTTTTCACATCAAGCAAGTTGCAGTGCCACTTTCATGTAGGGGGCTACTATCAGGAACATGTTGCCAGAATACTATGAAGGGAGTTGAGCAGTTAGATCTCTGCTTACATTACACTTGAACTTCTGCGTGTCAGTACAGTTGGGGAAGCAGAAACCTGAAAGGGAATTCCAAAGTCTAGCAGTTATGGAGAAGAAGCTATTAGAGTAGAAGTCTTCCTTACATCTAAAGATCTCTACTGTGTAAGGGTGGGACTTTGCTGCTTGTCGGGTTTGTCGGGGGTATTTTTGTTGGGGGGTATAAGTGCTTGCTGTTCGTCAGAACATGTAGCATTCAAATACTTGTAACACAGGCAGAGGGATGCAACATTTCCTCGATGGGACAGAGGTTGAAGCTTAGAGGACAGTTCAGGACCTATCAGGTTGGCGACGCTCTTTTGAACCTTGTCCAGGAGTTAGACACTAGTAGCAGATGCGCTAGCCCATATGTGTCAAGAATACTCTATATATGGGTGAATGGTGGCCTTGTAGAGGTACAGGATACTTTCAGGTGTAAGTAACTTTCTAGCACGATAGAGAGATCCCAGCTTGCTGACAACAGCCGCGGCATTGCCCTCAATGTATCTGTTCCGGCCCATGGTCCCTGTTAACGTTAAACCGACGAGTTTGAATGAAGTACTTTCAAGTAATGTATCTTTAGACATAGCTATTAGTAGTTGAGAAGGTTTCTTGTAATTGTTAAAGAATACGAGCTTTGTCTTGGCAGCATTGAATATTACCATCAAGTTTTTGACTCCATTCCCCTGCAGACTTAACGTTTTTCTTTAGTGGTTTTGCCATTGCCTTGAATATGTATTCATTCGTTTTCCCCTCGTGCCTGTTATAGAGCGTGATGTCGTCAGCAAATATATCCATCTTAGAGACTATTTTATCAGGGAGGTCATTTATGAATATCAGGAATAATAAAGGTCCAAGGATTAATTAAGAACAACCTGGATTTTTTTCTGTTATTAAGGGAGGGTTTAATTATGTTAAGTATTCATGCAGGAATACCATAGAATCTGATTTTCATGAGAAGACACTCGTGCCATACCCTATCAAAAGCCTTAGATATATTATTACAAAAATATCTTTCAAACAGCCCACAACCAGTTCTACCGGTAGATTGCAAAAGAAGATATAGACGTTAAAAAGTCACCTCTCAATGGTGATAACATAATTTGAGAAAAGATCACTTTTTTTTAAACTCAATGTTGCCTTGGTGCAATAATAATAATAATAATAATAATAATAATAATAACAACAACAATAATAATATTAATAATAATAACAATAACAACAATAATAATAATAATAACAACAATAACAACAATAATAATAATAATAATAAATAATAATAATAACAACAACAATAATAATAATAATAGCAACAATAATAATAATAATAATAATAATAATAATAATAATAATAACAACAACAATAATAATAATAACAGCAACAATAATAATAACAATAATAATAACAATAATAATAACAATAATAATAATAATAATAATAATAATAACAACAACAACAATAATGATAATAATAATAACAACAATAATAATAATAATAACAACAACAATGATAATAATAATAACAACAATAACAATAACAACAACAACAATAATAATAATAATAATAATAATAATAATAATAATAATAATAATAATAATAATAATAATAATAATAATAATAATATAGTAATGTTCCTGGTAAAGTACTCAATATCATAGGTAAAGTATCTGGGTTCATTCGGTATTACCCATGAGTCTTCATCATCCTAGATAGAGCAAGATTTCTTTTCTTCTAGCAAAGTTCCTCGAATTTGCTGCGTGCTTGTCAGACTAAAATCAAACATAAGTATCCAATACAGACTTCCCCAAAAAAGTTTTCTTATTTACTATTTAGATTTATGAAAATTTAAAACTATTTTCTGAATATTCTGTATTGGATATGTTTCTTGACGATGTTTGATTTTAATCTGACAAGCCCTCAGCAAACGTTCGGAGGCTTTGCTTGCAGAAAGTCGCAAAATTACATAGAGCAGGATTTTCTTTAGCCGCGTCACTTGAATGAAACAAGCACCGACTAATAGAATGTGTTTCGAAGCATTCGTGCTCCTCTCCATTTAAATAGCTCCAACTCATCTGACAGGTAAAAAAATTCCATGTTTTCATTGTAGGTGTTCCCTGGTAACGGAGTACCTTTTTCTCTGAAAGTTTTTTTCCCTCAAACTGTCTGACTTCGGAATGCCTTCCCTGTATCCAGCTTCCCTAGCCGTACTAACCCGGAGACATTTAAGAGTAATTTGGACAGACACTTTGCTTTTCAAATCCCCACTAATATTGTCCCTGTATGCATGGTCCTTTGTTCGAAGCTAAAAGTAAATATAACAAAGAAAAAAGACCAAATTGCAACAGAGAGTTAAGTAGGCTTGTTTGGCTTGAACATTAGAAAAAAAAATCCATATTAATTTTAATTTTAGTTTTGTGTTCCGAAAGTTTTGATCAAATAGTCGAAATCTATGAAATCCGAAAACAGAAAAAACGAGCAAAATATTTAAAAAAAAAAAACGTATTTTAATAACAAAATTAAAAAAAACAACTAACTCTAAAACATAAACTGGTAAATTGATTACTGTAGTATTTGTCATGTATTACTTCCACATTTATTTGGAGAGGTGGGGAGGAGTACTTGTGTACATTGAACCGTGCTGAAATAATAACGTTATTATTTTAAAACCATTTTTAACTTGGGGATAGTGTTTTTTAACTATTCGGTACTTTTATTCAACAATTTAATATAAAAAAAGGTATTCTAAAACTTTAATTTGATTTGAAAAAATAGCGCGGTCAAGCACCTTTTTCTAGTGATTTTCTTATATTCAAATTTTTTTTTGTTTGTTTTTTTTAGGTATTTCTCCTTGAGTAGCATTGTTAGTCTTTAATAATCGGCAACGCTTGGCGAAAACCGGCGGTTGACGTTATGTACCGAGCATTGATTCAAATTGATTCAAATTCTGAACAATACCTTTAATTGTATTTTTTTATTTTTTTATTTTTTTTACACAGTGATCACCACTTATCAAGGCCCGGAAGCCACTCAGGGATAAGGGTTATTGCAAGTACATTACGTTAGTGTGGAGATTTGATGAAGTGTTTACTTAAGGGGGCGGTTCATTAGGAATTTGTTAACGTTGGACTTGAACACATCCAAGTTGTAGTCCAGTGGGAAGCAGGCAGACGAAACAGAGTTCCACAGGCGTGCAGTTCTAAGAAAGAAGCTTTGTTCATGGAATCCGCGTTTTGATTTAGGCACAGATATAGAGTGGGGGAAATTTTTCACAGTGGATTCAGCTAGACGGGTGTTTTTCGTGAAAAATTGGCGAGGGGGGACCATAGATTGGAGTTCAGACGAGCACCTGCCATGGAAATAACGATAAAACAAGGATAGGCTTGCAACGTCTCTTCTGTGGGAGAGAGGTTGCAGGGTAGAGAAAAGGGCATCCCCCACTAAGCCACGAAGTCCATTTTGTACTCTGTCAAGGCAGGATAGGCTGTTTTTAGCAGCTCCTGCCAAGATATGGCAACAATATTCCATCCTTGGACGTACTTGGCTTTAATATAGATAGAGAATTGCATCAGTAGTGAGATATCTTCTGGAGCGGTAGAAGGATCCCACCATCTTTCCAGCGACCTTGGCAACAGACTTGATGTACGTGTTCCATTTCAGATCAGGAGTAAAGGTCAAACCCAGAAGTAAAGATCAAACCCAGAAGTATGGGATATATACGTTCATCATAATACAATATTTACAAACGTTCGCTTCTCTTTATTTGGAAAAGGAGTGTAGTATATGTTCACTTGTAATGCAATAATGCATCTCCCAGACTAGCAAAATTTTGAATCCGGTGGGAACAGACCTTTATATTATTAAAAATAATTAACCTCTCATTTATTTATATTTAAAATTTATTGCAAATTTTTAACTCTTTCCAATAATATCACGATTTTTATTTACACTTTACATGTCCATATTATAATCCGAACGTTTTGTTAAGATCGACCGAATCTACTAAATATTAAAATAAAAAAAAGTTCAAATTGTATCAATGTGAAGTAACAGAATTTTAATTAAAATTTAAAAAAAAACATCACTATAAAACATTCATTATAACTCAGTAAAGTTAACTAAATTAATTAGCAAAGCTTAATTTGTGTACGCTGAAACAAAAATTCACTTCATACCAATTGTAAAATGTATCATAGAATCGAAAAATGAGTTTTTTTAGAGTTGTCTCCCTTGAACTAATCACAATCCAAGGGAAATAACTCTGTATGTTTTCATCATTTTTCAGCAATTTAAAACAGAATGTTGGTCGGAAGAAAAAACAAACGACGTATATTTTTATTATACATTATACAGAATGATTGAAAAAATAGCTCCCTATGTAAAAATACATATAATCAGACATAATATGCAAAGTGATTGAAACGTAACTCACTATTTTTAAATGCAAACAATTTCTTTTTGAAATATAATTTATACAATTAATGGATATGGGAAGAAAGTATAATATAGGTACGGGCAAAAATAGCCGAATAAATATGGGGGGGGGTACAGTTTTGAAAGCCGATTTATCATAATTATTTTGTAAGTTTCTGGTTACTTTTGTATTGTATTTGAAAGATTAAAGACTATAGTTAATTTCCTAAAGGAAAAAAATATTTGTACACGTGAAAAAAAAAAGTTATGAAAAATGTTTTCACGACAACACCAACACCACGAGCTAACAAATCCAGCTAAATTTTTAAAGTAAATAAATTCATTGTAAAAAATCTTTAAAAGATAAATATTAGTTTTCTGAGTCTATTTCAAAGATAATTAGTAAAGTCCTACGATATTGAATTAAATTTTAAAAAATAAACACCTTGTTTAAAAAAAAAAAAATAATAGTGTAATTAGCACCAAAGTCGAAGGATTCTTCCCTTCTCAAAATTGCAACAAACGGACGTTTTGTGAACATCGATTATACGAAAGCCCCAGGTCTGAGACAGTCGAAAGGCTGTCTGAAAATTACGTTATGTAATTAAAAGAAGGTAGGGGTGTTGCCTCCCCCCCCCGGACGTCTATCCGTACATTCCTATCCCGAATGTTTCTATCATTTTTACTATTTTTTAATTTAATTCTTTTTCTATGTTCCTGTTTTTAAATTATTTCTTTTATTTTAATTTTTCAAGATTATGTAAAACATTATATTACGTCGGAAGTTTCACATTCATGCAAGCAATAAAAATATTAGAATCTTACATATAAAAATTATGCGAAACCTGAAATTTAAAAAAAAAATAATAGAAATATTTTTTGCAATTATAAATTTTTTGTATGAAAATATTAAACAATGTTTCATTCAATGGTAATATCGGTAGTTCGAGAAATTATTTTTTCATCGAATTATATCGAATTCATTAATATGGACTTTAGGGGAGTTTTCCGCAATGTTCTTGTATTTTTTTTTTTTTTTAATTGTTACAATTTATGACGATTTTCATTAAAAAAGCAAAAATAAATTCTTGCATTTTTTTACTACTGAAAACACTAACTAGGGTATCATTTTTTTTACTACTGAAAACATTAACTAAGGTATGTTTTTTACTACTGAAAACACTAACTAGGGTATTATTTTTTTACTACTGAAAACACTAACTAGGGTATCATTTTTTTTTACTACTGAAAACATTAACTAAGGTATGTTTTTTACTACTGAAAACACTAGCTAAGGTATCATTTTTTTTACTACTGAAAACATTAACTAAGATATGTTTTTTACTACTGAAAACACTAACTAGGGTATCATTTTTTTTTACTACTGAAAACATTAACTAAGGTATGTTTTTTACTACTGAAAACATTAACTAAGATATGTTTTTTACTACTGAAAACACTAACTAGGGTATCATTTTTTTACTACTGAAAACATTAACTAAGGTATGTTTTTTACTACTGAAAACATTAACTAAGGTATTATTTTTTTACTACTGAAAATACTAACTAAGGTATTATTTTTTTACTACTGAAAATACTAAATAAGGTATTATTTTTTTACTACTGAAAATACTAACTAAGGTATGTTTTTTACTACTGAAAACACTAAGGTATTATTTCTGTTAAACAAAAAATACCTTTACCAATAAAGGTATTTGTTGTTTAACCGAAATAATACCTTTCCACTAAGATTGAAATAAAAATAATGATTTCATTACATTTCGTGATCATTATTTGATAAATACTGAACATTTCATTAAAATTTCCTTATTTTTGGTGATTTTTTAAGTAAAGGGGGAGGGGCCAAAATGTTTATACATTTTGAGCATCGACATTGATTTTCCACGTAGCTAGTATAATGCATGGGCTTTTATTTAAAATTCAATATCGGCACCGTCTTTCTCTATTAGATTTACAAGACGAGGAATCGCACCAACTGATTTCACCATAAACTTTTGTGGAATTTTAGTGACAACATCGCGTATTCACTTTTCAATTTTTTGGTTTGGTTGAATAGATTTGATCTTTCGGTCAACCCCAGTTGAGTATTTTGAAAGATTATTAAGGGATACGATATGAGTCTAACCTCAATTTTAACATTTAAATATATAAGAGTGGCATTAAATTTTACCTCGTCGTCATTAGACAGCAATTAAGATATATTCTTAGGAATTCGATTACTTTCCAAGACTCCTTAAGCTGAAGCATTTTCTAAACTCAAAATAATGTATTAGATTTTGTTTAAAATTGGAATACATACATTGTGCTTTACTACAGTGCCCATTAAAGTTTGGGAGCGGTTTTTGATACAGGTCTACGACAGAGTTGAGGAGACCGTTACAACTGTGACACAGATGAAGGCAGATCGTGGGTTGATCAGATCAAGAAAGCTTGAACAGACCGAAATGAGCTGACGACAACTAACAGACATAGCTTTAAGAGAACCTAATTATAAACCTTTGTGCTTAGAGTTGTTTCCCACGATGGTGTCACATACGCACCCATATTGCAATATATATATATATATATATATATATATATATATATACATATATATATATATACATATATATATATATATATAAAGTGCGTTTGCTTTTATTTCCCTTTTTTGGTGTTGGTTTTATACTTGAGAATCCGTGCGTATCTTATCGGCAACCGTCAAAGCGTAAAAGACGACGACCATAACCAAAACAAAAGAAGACGAATGAGATGATTACCTATTTATCTACCATATTGAATACTCTGAGCACAATGTGGAAAACAGATCTACCTGTTTTCTTAGAGAACGTGAACCACTGCTCGAGAAAGACAAATAATTCTAGAAGAGCAAAAACAGGACGCATGAGCTGTTATGTATAAATGAAAAATCTTTAAATGTTATGTATAAATTAAAAAATTTTTAAAAGGTAAATATTGGAAGAAAAACATCGTTATTACATTGATAAACGGCAGGAAAACCTACACAAGCATCCATCAAACATAAACGCTTTAATCAGTAAAGATGCACAAAATATCCGAGAATATAATTAATATTTTTGTGAAAATACCTAACTGAAATAAAAATACAAAAAGATACTTCCAGCGGAATTCTTTATCAGCATTATTGCTCACCATAGCCATGATGTCACCAAACAACATACTAAGGAAATGTAATGCCGGATATATGTTTGACGAATAAACCACCTCATGTATATGGACAGTCGGAAACTATTTGTGAAAACAATGAGTAATTGGAAGTATTGATATATACAACAAAAATGTAAAAAATACAGAAAAATACTTCCAACATTCAATTGTTTACTATAGCCATGATGCCACTGAACAACATACTCAGACAATGTGATGCCGCATACATGTCTACTTGTACAGAAGAATGAATAAAACATCTTGTTTATATGGACAGTCTGAAGCTGTTCGTGAAAACCAAAGAGAACTAGAAATGTTGATACATGAAACGAAAATCTTCAGCAAGGTTATTCAAATCAAATTCAACTTAGAAAAATACGCACTAAAGATAAAAAGAAAATTGGCGGTAGAGAGAGATATTGAATTATCCACCTAATGTGAACATAATATCTATTAATATTTGGGAGTTATATAAGCAAACACAAGCAAACCAACAGTATGAACAGAAAATTCGAAATGAATATCTTAAAAGAATAAAAAATATAACTCCTGGAAATGAAATGATGTTGCAGGAATCTACTAAAAGAAATTAATATCAGTGTCGCTAGTAAGATATTCTGGACCCTTCATTGGCTAAACATTGTTCAATGCTATTTACTTGACGGACGATACTTAACAACTCTCCATACAAATAGTAAGTTTAAAAAGCTTTATAAATGAAACACAAAAGAATATAGAAAATTGCATAACACAGAACATAGAAACACTGATCACCGAAGCAAGAAACACTGTCAAAATGAAAAATACAAAATAATTTTTAAAAACACAAGATGATAAAGGAAATATGGAGGGAGAGACTGCTATACGGACAATGGTAAGCGGATATTTCGATAATGCAAAGTTATTTGCAATACTTAGCGACGGACAAAGAGACTATTGAGGACCTGCGGGGATTTATTGTCACTCGGACTCCAGGGACCTCATTGGTTATTATCCATAATGTCAATTATTGAGTGGAGTGTTGCGACTGTAATACAGTTGAAGGCAAATCGTGGTTTGGATCAGTTCAAGAGAGTTTGAACAAACCAAGATTAGCTGACGACAATTAATGGACACAGCTTTGACAAAACCTAATTATGAACCTTTGCGCTTATAATTGTTTCCCACAATGGTGTCTCACATGCGCTCATATTACAACAAATATATATGTAAATTGTGTTTGCTGAATGCGAAAAGGACACATAGGCCGAGAAACTGAATCCCTAAAACTGCGTAAGCTGAGAAACTGGTAAGCGGATGTTGCGATAACGCAAATTCATCTGCAAAGATTATCGAAAGAGGTGGAGAGTACTGGAAATCTGGGAGACTGGGTGTCACTCAGACTTTAGAGAACACCACAGGTTGTTCTCAGAAAGAAATCTTTGATGATGGCCTGTGTGAAAATTCCAAGTACGAAAATAATAATAATAATAATAATAATAATAATAATAATAATAATAATAATAATAATAATGAACATTATTCAGTAGTTTTCATTTCATTCTATTATCCGTAACAATTTATATGAGCAAAAAGGTGTACATTCATTTCTTTGCACATATACTAATTACAAATAGAATTACATGTTTTAATTACACTTCTTAGATGCTTAGGTTACATCGCCCAACCTAAAAGCATTCATGTTGGTCTCTAAGTGTTTCGCACTTTCTGTTAAGTTTAAAAGGCCATTGTTCTGAATATCGTGCTTATTATGTCGAAGGGCGCAGTGTCAGGTGTACAGATAATGGGTCACGCGGAGTTGTTGTTGAATAACGAACTGAGTCCCATATATATTTTTTATTGTTTTTTTATACAAAAACATTTCGAAAGAACTGATGATTCTAAAGTAATTATATTAACCCATTTCAAAACAGAGAGGAGGAAGAGTAAGCAAATATACACAAATATTTAGAAAAACTTTTATATAATTATCAAGTTATGAAACCACATATTTCTAAAATGATGATGTTAAGAAAAATATTAAAATGTTGATGCTATTAATCAAAATATATCATTCGAGTTGTTGATAATAAAGTTGAAAACTTGGGTTTATTTGTATCTAGTTGGTTTCGTAATAGCATTTTCACCTTAGAATCTTGGTAACCTTCACGTCATTCTTCTTTTTTTTTTACATGGAGGGTCACCATTATCAAGGCCCGAAGGCCACTCAGGGATAAGGGTTATTGTATGTACAGTAATCAATGAGATAGTATTGTAGTAATCATTAGTATTAGGGGTTTAGATAGAGTGTCTTACTTCTTGCAAGATTGCCAACAACAAACGCAAGTAGGTGACAGTAGTTCAGTAGTTAATGACTCGGATCGACACACATTGTGTGCCAAATTCGAACTGAGTTTGTTCAACAGAAATACTTTCAGTTAAGTACGTTAGAAACTTTCACATTTTAATGATCAAAATGTCTGGGACAGTAGAATGATCTATTACTCAGTATTTAGCCGTTCTTAAAGCAGTACATAAAGTAATAAATTTGTGCATTTCAAAGAAATAAAGATGTAAAAGTTGGCCATATCACCACAGGTTTTCTACAGTTTTACAGTTAAAATATTTACTTCATAGATAGATAGCTAATCGCTGCAACTATATGGAACTAAATGCTATCACACAGCAGGTACATGACTTATTTATAAATGGTAGGCACGCAATTGACGTATATTTTATTTTACTGATTATTATCTGTGCGTTTATAGTTGTAATCCGTACTTTTTTTTATTTTCCTTGACATTTTTAAATGTCTCATTAGAGATGTTAAAAACATCTGTCATGACAGATTTTATACTAATTTTAGCTTTGTCGATGGAAAAGCTGTCTATATTCATCAATATCTGTTTTTGTTTTCTTTACGCTATTTTGTAGTGTATTTATTTTGTAGTGTATTTATTTTGTAGTGTATTTATTTGATACTTCACAGTTTTTTACAACAAAACTACGACTGTTTCAACCTTTAAGCAGGATCAATGATATGAAAAAATTTTGTCCGCATCAGCAATCATACTTTGATGAAATGAAGGTGTTTATCTTGTTATGGTTACCATGAAGGTGTTTATTTTGTTATAGTGACCATGAAGGTGTTTATCTTGTTATAGTGACCATGAACGTGTGTATCTTGTTATAGTGACCATGAATGTGTTTATCTTGTTATAGTGACCATGAAGGTGTTTATCTTGTGATAGTGACCATGAAGGTGTTTATCTTGTTATAGTGACCATGAAGGTGTTTATCTTGTTATAGTGACCATGAAGGTGTTTATCTTGTTATAGTGACCATGAAGGTGTTTATCTTGTTATAGTGACCATGAAGGTGTTTATTTTGTTATGGTGACCATGTTTATCTTGTTATAGTGACCATGAAGGTGTTTATCTTGTTATAGTGACCATGAAGGTGTTTATCTTGTTATAGTGACCATGAAGGTGTTTATCTTGTTATAATGACCATGAAGGTGTTTATCTTTTTATAGTGACCATGAAGGTGTTTTTGTTGTTATGGTGACCATGAAGGTGTTTATCTTGTTATAGTGACCATGAAGGTGTTTATCTTGTTATAGTGACCATGAAGGTGTTTATGTTGTTCTGGTGACCATGAAGGTGTTTATCTTGTTATAGTGACCATGAAGGTGTTTATCTTGTTATAGTGACCATGAAGGTATTTATGTTGTTATAGTGACCACAAAGGTGTTTATCTTGTTATAGTGACCATGAAGGTGTTTATGCTGTTATAGTGACCATGAAGGTGTTTATGTTGTTATGGTGACCATGAAGGTGTTTGTGTTGTTATAGTGACCATGAAGGTGTTTGTGTTGTTATGGTGACCATGAAGGTGTTTATCTTGTTATAGTGACCATGAAGGTGTTTATCTTGTTATAGTGACCATGAAGGTGTTTATGTTGTTATAGTGACCATGAATGTGTTTATCTTGTTATGGTGACCATGAAGGTGTTTATCTTGTTATAGTGACCATGAAGGTGTTTATCTTGTTATGGTGACCATGAAGGTGTTTATGTTGTTATAGTGACCATGAAGGTGTTTATCTTGTTATAGTGACCATGAAGGTGTTTATGTTTTTATAGTGACCATAAAGGTGTTTATGTTGTTATGGTGACCATGAAGGTGTTTATCTTATTATAGTGACCATGAACGTGTTTATGTTGTTATAGTGACCATGAACGTGTTTATCTTGTTATAGTGACCATGAAGGTGTTTATGTTGTTATAGTGACCATGAAGGTGTTTATCTTGTTATGGCGACCATGAAGGTGTTTATCTTGTTATAGTGACCATGAAGGTATTTATGTTGTTATAGTGACCATAAAGGTGTTAATTTTGTTATAGTGACCATGAATGTGCTATCTTGTTATGGTGACCATGAAGGTGTTTATTTTGTTATAGTGACCATGAAGGTGTTTATCTTGTTATAGTGACCATAAAGGTGTTTATGTTGTTATAGTAACCATGAAGGTGTTTATCTTGTTATGGTGACCATGAAGATGTTTATCTTGTTATAATGACCATGAAGGTGTTTATGTCGTTATAGTGACCATGAAGGTGTTTATCTTCTTATAGTAACCATGAAGGTGTTTATCCTGTTATGGTGACCATGAAGGTGTTTATGTTGTTATAGTGACCATGAAGGTGTTAATGTTGTTATAGTGACCATTAAGGTGTTTATCTTGTTATGGTGACCATGAACGTGTTTATCTTGTTATAGTGACCATGAAGGTGTTTATGCTGTTATAGTGACCATGAAGGTGTTTATCTTGTTATAGTGACCAGGAAGGTGTTTATCTTGTTATGGTTACCATGAAGGTGTTTGTCTTGTTATAGTGACCATGAAGGTATTTATGTTGTTATAGTGACCATAAAGGTGTTTATCTTGTTATAGTGACCATGAAGGTGTTTATGTTGTTATAGTGATCATGAAGGTGTTTATCTTGTTATAGTGACCTTGAAGGTGTTTATCTTGTTATAGTGACCATGAAGGTGTTTATTTTGTTATAGTGACCATGAAGGTGTTTATTTTGTTATAGTGACCATGAAGGTGTTTATGTTGTTATAGTGACCATGAAGGTGTTTATGTTGTTATAGTGACCATGAAGGTGTTTATCTTGTTATAGTGACCATGAAGGTGTTTATCTTGTTATAGTGACCATGAAGGTGTTTATGTTGCTATAGTGACAATGAATGGGTTCATCTTGTTATGGTGACCATGAAGGTGTTTATCTTGTTATAGTGACCATGAAGGTGTGTATCTTGTCATCGTGACCATGAAGGTGTTTATCTTGTTACAGTGACCATGAAGGTGTGTATCTTGTTATAGTGACAATGAAGGTGTTTATCATTTTATAGTTACCATGAAGGTGTTTATCTAGTTATAGTGACCATGAAGGTGTTTATCTTGTTATGGTGAGCATGAACGTGTTTATGTTGTTATAGTGACCATGAAGGTGTTTATCTTGTTATGGTGACCATGAAGGTGTGTATCTTGTTATAGTGACAATGAAGGTGTTTATCTTGTTATAGTGACCATGAAGGTGTTTATCTTGTTATAGTGACCATGAAGGTGTTTCTGTTGTTATAGTGACCATGAAGGTGTTTATGTTGTTATAGTGACCATGAAGGTGTTATCTTGTTATAGTGACCATGAAGGTGTTTATGTTGTTATAGTGACCATGAATGTGTTTATCTTTTTATAGTGACCATGAAGGTGTTCATCTTGTTATAGTGACCATGAAGGTGTTCATCTTGTTATAGTGACTATGAAGGTGTGTATCTTTTTATCGTGACCATGAAGGTGTTTATCTTGTTATAGTGACCATGAAGGTGTTTATCTTGTTATAGTGACCATGAAGGTGTTTATCTTGTTATAGCTACCATGAAGGTGTTTATCTTGTTATAGTGACCATGAAGGTGTTTATCTTGTTATAGTGACCATGAAGGTGTTTATCTTGTTATAGTGACCATGAAGGTGTTTATCTTGTTATAGTGACCATGAATGTGTTTATCTTGTTATGGTGGCCATGGAGGTGTTTATCTTGTTATATTGACCATGAAGGTGTTTATCCTGTTATAGTTACCATGAAGGTGTTAATCTTGTTATGGTGACCATGAAGGTGTTTATTTTGTTATGGTGACCATGAAGGTGTTTATGTTGTTATAGTGAGCATGAAGGTGTTTATTTTGTTATAGTGACCATGAAGGTGTTTATCTTGTTATAGTGACCATGAAGGTGTTTATCTTGTTATTGTGACTATGAAGGTGTTTATCTTGTTATAGTGACCATGAAGGTGTTTATGTTGTTATAGTGACCATGAAGGTGTTTATCTTGTTATAATAACCATGAACTGTGTTTATGTTGTTATAGTTTCCATGAAGCTGTTTATCTTTTTATGGATACCATGAAGGTGTTTATGTTGTTATAGTGACCATGAAGGTGTTTATCTTGTTATACTGACCATGAAGGTGTTTATCTTGTTATAGTGACCATGAAGGTGTTTATCTTGTTATGGTGACCATGAAGGTGTTTATCTTCTTATAGTAACCATGAAGGTGTTTATGTTGTTATAGTGACCATGAAGGTGTTTATGTTGTTATAGTGACCATGAAGGTGTTAATGGTGTTATAGTGACCATTAAGGTGTTTATCTTGTTATGGTGACCATGAACGTGCTTATGTTGTTATAGTGACCATGAACGTGTTTATCTTGTTATAGTGACCATGAAGGTGTTTATGCTGTTATAGTGACCATGAAGGTGTTTATCTTGTTATAGTGACCAGGAAGGTGTTTATCTTGTTATGGTTACCAGAAGGTTTTTGTCTTGTTATAGTGACCATGAAGGTATTTATGTTGTTATAGTGACCATGAAGGTGTTTATCTTGTTATAGTGACCATGAAGGTGTCTATCTTGTTATAGTGACCATGAAGGTGTTTATGTTGTTATAGTGATCATGAAGGTGTTTATCTTTTTATAGTGACCTTGAAGGTGTTTATCTTGTTATAGTGACCATGAAGGTGTTTATTTTGTTATAGTGACCATGAAGGTGTTTATTTTGTTATAGTGACCATGAAGGTGTTTATCTTGTTATAGTGACCATGAAGGTGTTTATGTGGTTATAGTGACCATGAAGGTGTTTATCTTGTTATAGTGACCATGAAGGTGTTTATGTTGTTATAGTGACCATGAATGTGTTCATCTTGTTATGGTGACCATGAAGGTGTTTATCTTGTTATAGTGACCATGAAGGTGTGTATCTTGTCATCGTGACCATGAAGGTGTTTATCTTGTTACAGTGACCATGAAGGTGTGTATCTTGTTATAGTGACAATGAAGGTGTTTATCATTTTATAGTGACCATGAAGGTGTTTATCTTGTTATAGTGACAATGAAGGTGTTTATCTTGTTATGGTGACCATGAACGTGTTTATGTTGTTATAGTGACCATGGAGGTGTTTATCTTGTTATGGTGACCATGAAGGTGTGTATCTTGTTATAGTGACCATGAAGGTGTTTATCTTGTTATAGTGACCATGAAGGTGTTTATCTTGTTATAGTGACCATGAAGGTGTTTCTGTTGTTATAGTGACCATGAAGGTGTTTATGTTGTTATAGTGACCATGAAGGTTTTTATCTTGTTATAGTGACCATGAAGGTGTTTATGTTGTTATAGTGACCATGAAGGTGTTTATATGGTTATAGTGACCATGAAGGTGTTTATGTTGTTATAGTGACCATGAAGGTGTTTATCTTGTTATAGTGACCATGAAGGTGTTTATGTTGTTATAGTGACCATGAAGGTGTTTATCTTGTTATAGTGACCATGAAGGTGTTTATCTTGTTATTGTGACCATGAAGGTGTTTATCTTGTTATAGTGACCATGAAGGTGTTTATGTTTTTATAGTGACCATAAAATTGTTGATGTTGTTATGGTGACCATGAAGGTGTTTATCCTGTTATAGTGACCATGAACGTGTTTATATTGTTATAGTGACCATGAAGGTGTTTATCTTGTTATAGTGACCATGAAGGTGTTTATGTTGTTATAGTGACCATGAAGGTGTTTATCTTGTTATGGTGAACATGAAGGTGTTTATCTTGTTATAGTCACCATGAAGGTATTTATGTTGTTATAGTGACCATGAAGGTGTTTATCTTGTTATACTGACCATGAAGGTGTTTATCTTGTTATAGTGACCATGAAGGTGTTTATCTTGTTATGGTGACCATGAAGGTGTTTATCTTCTTATAGTAACCATGAAGGTGTTTATGTTGTTATAGTGACCATGAAGGTGTTTATGTTGTTATAGTGACCATGAAGGTGTTAATGGTGTTATAGTGACCATTAAGGTGTTTATCTTGTTATGGTGACCATGAACGTGCTTATGTTGTTATAGTGACCATGAACGTGTTTATCTTGTTATAGTGACCATGAAGGTGTTTATGCTGTTATAGTGACCATGAAGGTGTTTATCTTGTTATAGTGACCAGGAAGGTGTTTATCTTGTTATGGTTACCAGAAGGTTTTTGTCTTGTTATAGTGACCATGAAGGTATTTATGTTGTTATAGTGACCATGAAGGTGTTTATCTTGTTATAGTGACCATGAAGGTGTCTATCTTGTTATAGTGACCATGAAGGTGTTTATGTTGTTATAGTGATCATGAAGGTGTTTATCTTTTTATAGTGACCTTGAAGGTGTTTATCTTGTTATAGTGACCATGAAGGTGTTTATTTTGTTATAGTGACCATGAAGGTGTTTATTTTGTTATAGTGACCATGAAGGTGTTTATCTTGTTATAGTGACCATGAAGGTGTTTATGTGGTTATAGTGACCATGAAGGTGTTTATCTTGTTATAGTGACCATGAAGGTGTTTATGTTGTTATAGTGACCATGAATGTGTTCATCTTGTTATGGTGACCATGAAGGTGTTTATCTTGTTATAGTGACCATGAAGGTGTGTATCTTGTCATCGTGACCATGAAGGTGTTTATCTTGTTACAGTGACCATGAAGGTGTGTATCTTGTTATAGTGACAATGAAGGTGTTTATCATTTTATAGTGACCATGAAGGTGTTTATCTTGTTATAGTGACAATGAAGGTGTTTATCTTGTTATGGTGACCATGAACGTGTTTATGTTGTTATAGTGACCATGGAGGTGTTTATCTTGTTATGGTGACCATGAAGGTGTGTATCTTGTTATAGTGACCATGAAGGTGTTTATCTTGTTATAGTGACCATGAAGGTGTTTATCTTGTTATAGTGACCATGAAGGTGTTTCTGTTGTTATAGTGACCATGAAGGTGTTTATGTTGTTATAGTGACCATGAAGGTTTTTATCTTGTTATAGTGACCATGAAGGTGTTTATGTTGTTATAGTGACCATGAAGGTGTTTATATGGTTATAGTGACCATGAAGGTGTTTATGTTGTTATAGTGACCATGAAGGTGTTTATCTTGTTATAGTGACCATGAAGGTGTTTATGTTGTTATAGTGACCATGAAGGTGTTTATCTTGTTATAGTGACCATGAAGGTGTTTATCTTGTTATTGTGACCATGAAGGTGTTTATCTTGTTATAGTGACCATGAAGGTGTTTATGTTTTTATAGTGACCATAAAATTGTTGATGTTGTTATGGTGACCATGAAGGTGTTTATCCTGTTATAGTGACCATGAACGTGTTTATATTGTTATAGTGACCATGAAGGTGTTTATCTTGTTATAGTGACCATGAAGGTGTTTATGTTGTTATAGTGACCATGAAGGTGTTTATCTTGTTATGGTGAACATGAAGGTGTTTATCTTGTTATAGTCACCATGAAGGTATTTATGTTGTTATAGTGACCATGAAGGTGTTTATCTTGTAATAGTGACCATGAAGGTGTTTATCTTGTGACGGTGACCATGAAGGTGTTTATCTTGTTATAGTGACCATGAAGGTGTTTATCTTCTTATGGTGACCATGAAGGTGTTTATCTTGTTATAGTGACCATGAAGGTATTTATGTTGTTATAGTGACCATGAAGGTGTTTATCTTGTTATAGTGACCATGAAGGTGTTTATGTTGTTATTGTGACCATGAAGGTGTATATGTTGTTATAGTGACCTTGAAGGTGTTTATCTTGTTATAGTGACCATGAAGGTGTTTATCTTGTTATGGTGACCATGAACGTGGTTATGTTGTTATAGTGACCATGAAGGTGTTTATCTTGTTATGGTGACCATGAAGGTGTGTATCTTGTTATAGTGACAATGAAGGTGTTTATCTTGTTATAGTGACCATGAAGGTGTTTATGTTTTATAGTGACCATGAAGGTGTTTATCTTGTTATGGTGACTATTAAGGTGTTTTTGTTTGTATAGTGACCATGAAGGTGTTTATGCTGTTATAGTGACCATGAAGGTGTTTATCTTGTTATAGTGACCATGAAGGTGTTTATCTTGTTATGGTGACCATGAAGGTGTTTATCTTGTTATAGTGACCATGAAGGTATTTATCTTGTTATAGTGACCATGAAGGTGTTTATGTTGTTATAGTTACCATGAAGGTGTTTATCTTGTTATAGTGACCATGAAGGTGTTTATGTTGTTATAGTGATCATGAAGGTGTTTATCTAGTTATAGTGACCTTGAAGGTTTTATCTTGTTATAGTGACCATGAAGGTGTTTATGTTGTTATAGTGACCATGAAGGTGTTTATCTTGTTATAGTTACCATGAAGGTGTGGATGTTGTTATAGTGACCATGAAGGTGTTTATCTTGTTATAGTGACCATGAAAGTGTTTATGTTGTTATAGTTACCATGAAGGTGTTTATCTTGTTATGGTGACCATGAAGGTGTTTATCTTGTTATAGTGACCATGAAGGTGTTTATCTTGGTATGGTGACCATGAAGGTGTTTATCTTGTTATAGTGACCATGAAGGTGTTTATCTTGTTATAGTGACCATGAACGTGTTTATTTTGTTATAGTGACCATGAAGGTGTTTATCTTGTTATGGTGACCATGAACGTGTTTATGTTGTTATAGTGACCATGAAGGTGTTTATCTTGTGATAGTGACCATGAAGGTGTTTATGTTGTTATGGTGACCATTAAGGTGTTTATCTTATTATATTTACCATGAAGGTGTTTATCCTGTTATAGTGACCATGAAGGTGTTTATCTTGTTATGGTGACCATGAAGGTGTTTATCTTGTTATAGTTACCATGAAGGTGTTTATGTTGTTATAGTGACCATGAAGGTGTTTATCTTGTTATAGTGACCATGAAGGTGTTCATGTTGTTATAGTGACCATGAAGGTGTTTATCTTGTTATGGTGACCATGAAGGTGTTTATCTTGTTATAGTTACCATAAAGGTGTTTATCTTGTTATAGTGACCATGAAGGTGTTTATCTTGTTATCGTGACCATGAAGGTGTTTTTCTTGGTATAGTCACCATGAAGGTGTTTATCTTGTTATAGTGACAATGAAGGTGTTTATCTTGTTATAGTGACCATGAAGGTGTTTATCTTGTTATAGTGACCATGAAGGTGTTTATGTTGTTATAGTGACCATGAAGGTGTTTATGTTGTTATAGTGACCATGAACGTGTTTATCTTATTATAGTGATCATGAAGGTGTTTATGTTGTTATAGTGACCATGAAGGTGTGTTTCTGTTTATAGTGACCATGAAGGTGTTTATCTTGTTATAGTGACCATGAAGGTTTTTATCTTGTTATAGTACCCATGAATGTGTTTATCTTGTTATAGTGACCATGAAGGTGTTTATGTTGTTATAGTGACCATGAAGGTGTTTATCTTGTTATAGTGACCATGAAGGTGTTTATCTTGTTATAGTGACCATGAAAGTATTATCTTGTTATGGTGACCATGAAGTTGTTTATGTTGTTATAGTTACCATGAAGGTGTTTATCTTGTTATAGTGACCATGAAGGTGTTTATCTTGTTATAGTGACCATAAACGTGTTTATCTTGTTATGGTGACCATGAAGGTGTTTATCTTGTTATAGTGACCATGAAGGTTTTTATCTTGTTATAGTACCCATGAATGTGTTTATCTTGTTATAGTGACCATGAAGGTGTTTGTGTTGTTATAGTGACCATGAAGGTGTTTATCTTGTTATAGTGACCATGAAGGTGTTTATCTTGTTATGGATACCATGAAGGTGTTTATTTTGTTATAGTCACCATGAAGGTGTTTATCTTGTTATAGTGACCATGAAGGTGTTTATCTTGTTATAGTGACCATGAAGGTGTTTATCTTGTTATGGTGACCATGAAGGTGTTTATCTTCTTATAGTAACCATGAAGGTGTTTATGTTGTTATAGTGACCATGAAGGTGTTTATGTTGTTATAGTGACCATGAAGGTGTTTATCTTGTTATTGTGACCATGAAGGTGTTTATCTTGTTATTTTCTGGTGTGACTTCTATATACTTGTTTTAACTTTTTCCAGACAATTAAGAATATTAATTATAACTTAAATGTACTTAATTCGGTGAGCGGACTGGCCAGATTTTGCATCTCACTACCGCAAAGTAAATGGCATTATTGTAGCAGACTCTTACCCGATCCAGAGAATGTACAATTGTATTGATTGGATAGGCAAAACTAATTTCATCACGAAGTGTGAACTATTAAAGGAATATTGGTTCGTGCCTCTTAGAGGACAGGGCAAAACTTACATGAGCATTCTTGGTTCCAGATAAGACGTACCACTACAAAGTAATGCTTTTCCGGATGCAGAATTCTTAGTACAGTCATGCCCTTCAAAATGCTGAATTGTTAGGCAACCTTTATGAGCCTGATGAATAATTGTTTAGCCGGAATACACTGAGTTGATGTGTATGTGGATTACTCGTCCATAACTAACAACATATAGACGTTTATAGCGACACATAGGAAAACTATCCACAAACCTTGAAGGAATTCTTTGGTGACTTGAGACGGCAAACATTGATGAGAAGTTAATTTGGTGCAACCGAATTGTGTTACTTTGGGCAAATGCTCGGCTATGAACGAGTAAGTCTGACCGAACAAAAAAGTGAAAAGTAACCGAAAATATCCAGAGCCAAACAATATCAAGAGTCTAAGGAAGTTTCTGGGAATGGCTGAGTAGTACCAAAAGTTATGATGTAAATTCTCCGGAGTTACACAAACTCTAGCAGATCTATTAAAAAAGAAGACCAAATTTTGCTGGTTGCAGGAATGTCAGCGGGTATTCGATAACAAAAAGCAAATGTTAAGCGGTGAACCCGCCTTGAAAGAACCAGACTTCGAGAAGAGATTCTATCCATCACAAATGCGTATGATTATGGCGTCGGAGCAGTATTATCACAGCAGAACGAGGATGATAATTTAATGCCTGTGAACTACTTTTCCAGAAAGCCGAACAAACACCTAATAGTGTATTCAATGAATGATAAGCCTCCAACATTTTGATGCATATATATATGCGTCTCCATCACCCACAAAAATGTATATCAATCATAACCCATAAATATTTTTGGATAGAATGAAGAACAAAAATCGCAGATTGTAATGTTTGTATTTGATACAGCAATGAACGGGACAGAAAAAACAAGTGGCCAACGCATTGTAACATTCAATGCTGCCAATGCTGCCATGGTCACATTCAATGTTGCCATGGTTAAATTCAATGTTGCCATGGTCACATTCAATGTTGCCATGGTTAAATTCAATGCTGCCATGGTCAAATTCAATGTTGCCATGGTTAAATTCAATGTTGCCATGGTCAAATTCAATGTTGCCATGGTTAAATTCAATGCTGCCATGGTCAAATTCAATGCTGCCATAGTTAAATTCAATGTTGCCATGGTCAAATTCAATGTTGCCATGGTCAAATTCAATGCTGCCATGGTCACATTCAATGTTGCCATGGTTAAATTCAATGTTGCCATGGTCACATTCAATGTTGCCATGGTTAAATTCAATGCTGCCATGGCCAAATTCAATGTTGCCATGGTTAAATTCAATGTTCCCATGGTCAAATTCAATGTTGCCATGGTTAAATTCAATGTTGCCATGGTCAAATTCAATGCTGCCATGGTCACATTCAATGTTGCCATGGTTAAATTCAATGCTGCCATGGTCACATTCAATGTTGCCATGGTTAAATTCAATGCTGACATGGTCAAATTCAATGTTGCCATGGTTAAATTCAATGTTGCCATAGTCAAATTCAATGTTGCCATGGTTAAATTCAATGTTGCCATGGTCAAACTCAATGTTGTCATGGTTAAATTCAATGTTGCCATGGTCAAATTCAATGTTGCCATGGTTAAATTCGATGTTGCCATGGTCAAATTCAATATTGCCATGGTTAAATTCAATGTTGCCATGGTCAAATTCAATGTTACCATGGTCAAATTCAATGTTGCCATGGTCAAATTCAATGTTGCCATTGTTAAATTCAATGTTGCCATGGTCAAATTCAATGCTGCCATGGTTAAATTCAATGTTGCCATGGTCATATTCAATGTTGCCATGGTCATAATCAATGTTGCCCTTGTCAAATTCAATGTTGCCATGGTCAAATTCAATGTTGCCATGGTCAAATTCAATGCTTCCATGGTCAAATTCAATGTTGCCATGGTCACATTCAATGTTGCCATGGTCAAATTCAATGTGACCATGGTCAAATTCAATGTTGCGATGTCAAATTCAATGCTGCCATGGTCAAATTCAATGCTGACATGGGCAAATTCAATGCTGCTATGGTCAAATTCAATGCTGCCATGGTCAAATTCATGCTGACATGGGCAAATTCAATGCTGCCATGGTCAAATTCAATGCTGCCATGGTCACATTCAATGTTGCCATGGTCAAATTCAATGCTGCCAAGACTAAACTTGTTTCCTTCAATCACTACAAGAAACCTTCTCTACCACCAATAGCAATGGTCAAAGACTCTTTATCTGAAGGTACATCTTTCGGCCTAACGTTCACAGGAAACATGAGTTGGAACAATTACATTGAGAGCATTGACAGGACCGCTGCGAAAAAGGTAGGTTCTCTCTACCGTGCTAGAAAGCTACTATCACGCGAAAGTATCCTATACCGGTATAAGGCCACCATTCGCCCATGTATGGGGTATAGTTGCCATATTTGGGCTGATGCATCTGCTACTTGTCTCTCACTCCTAGACAAGGTTCAAAACCTAATATTTCTTGAAGTGTCATCTAAGCTTCTACCTGTGTCCTATCGACGAAATGTAGCATCCCTCTGCCTGTTCTACAAGTACTTTAACGGTGAATGCTCCGGTGAACTGCAAGCATGTACCCCCTCGACGTAAATACCCCCCGACAAACCCGAGAAGCAGTAAAATACCACCCCTTTATGGTAGAGATCCCTAGATGTAAGAGAGCCTTCTACTCCAGTAGTTTTTTCTCCAGAACCGCTAGATTTTGGAATACCTTTCCGGGTTCCTGCTTCCCCAACTGTACTGACATGGAGAAGTTCAAATGCAACATGAATCGACATGTTGCTGCCCAACTCCCCACATAGTACCCCTGTAGCTTATGTCCCTGATAGTAGCCCCCCCCGCTACATCAAAGTGGCAATGTCCCTTGTTTGGGGTGAAAATATAATAAAAAAATGTTTAAATTGTCGAGACGTTGAGACTTAGAAAATTTGAGCCAATAAATTTATATGGTGTTTTTATTTTTATTTTCTTTCTTAGAAGAGGAAGCGGATCATTTTCCTATCCCGAATGATACCGGATGACCCGTTAAAGAACGGTATAAGGTCATTATTCGTGAGTCGTGGATGTTTTTTGTACATTAAGGAAGGGAAGAAAATTGAAAGAGAGAGAAAGAAAAAAGGCAACGGATGGTGGCACGTCATTGTGTATTTTCAAGTCGATCATCTGAGGACTGTCGGAAAGAAGAAGGTTGCTTGCAAAGTTCCTTATTTTTTAATTTCTGTATTTTTATCAATTATTTGGAAAGACTCTTTGGATTATTTCTTTCGAAACCTTTAATGTAAACTTCAAGTAACTTTAAAATTGGCGCAAATAAGCTCGTGTGGATTTTCACAGTCATGAGAATGTTCCAGCTCGACATGTTGTCCTGCAATCAGGAACTTTAAGCGACTTTCATTTTTCAGTATTTATTTACTTGCTTGTCTTATTCATTACTTTGTTGATTTTATAAAACAAAATCCAGGCATGCTGTTTATAAATCTGCCAAACTACTCAAAAGTATAGGACCATTAGCTCAAACAGAGTTCGGTATCTTTTAGCGATATTCCTCCAGTATGTTTTCATTGGATGGAAGAGAGCTGGACGGCACATCTTTGCTAGTGGACTCCCCTATTTGCATTTGTCAGAATTTTCGCGCGAATGTAATAATAATAATAATAATAATAATAATAATAATAATAATAATAATAATACATACATACATACATACATACATACATATATATATATATATATATATATATATATATACTCAGAAAGTGTGAAAGAATATATATAATTATTTTCCACAGCCGAAGCAACGTCGCAGTCCACAAGAGCAAAGAAAACCAACAAACCGGAAGTCCAAGACTCGAGTTATGCCCTCATTCTTAACTAGCGTAATGGTGAGAAGCCTTGACTTTCATTTTGGCGGTCGAGTTTCGATCCTGGCTTGAGGTAGTTGCTTGTCTAGCCGCATTGATTAGCTGTGAAACAGCGAAACATTACTGTATGTGGATGACTATAATGCTCCCTATCTTGGGTTGAGCATATCGCGAAGTGATATACAAACTGCCATTAGCGTATTAAGTGACACTCCTTGTGTGAAACAAATCGGTCCGAGGCATTTGGACGATGTCAAAACATCCTTAGTTCATTACCCACACTGGTAATGGTGAGATGCCTTAACTGTCATTTGGGCGGTTGGGTTTTGATCCTGGCTTGAGGCAATTGCCCGTCTAGCCGCACTGATGAGCTGTGAAACAGCGAAACAATACTGTATGTGGATGAATATATATATATATATATATATATATATAATAATTAAATAGACATACAAGGTGTGCCACATGATCTACATATATATATCTTCGTTTTATTTTGGGTTTTCCGATATGTGTCTGTGTGAACCGTACAAATCCACCTTTGTTTAGAGTTATTAGTAACCAAGGCTTTAAAAGAAAACCCAAAACAAAACGGAGATATATGTGTCTTTCCTATGACACACCTTGTATATGTGTTTAATCATCACATACAGTGCCGGCAAAAAGCAAGTCCGCACTTGTAATTTTTTCAAAAACTGCACATTTAAGCTTAATTTAATGAAACTGTTTAAACAACCTATACCTCATTTGATTTGCCTTTTATTCCTCTATATTTTTACCTGTTCATATTTGACTTTTAATTAAAATATTCTAGTGTTCACGTCAATTAAAAGAAATAACTTCAAATTGAGGAGGCAAAAAGAAAGTCCGCGGCAACAAATTCGCTTAAAACCAGCTTAAATTATCGCCCCTAGATCAGTTTAAAATATCAACCAACACGAAACAAAGCATCTCTAATCGCAATTGTTGTTGTTCCAGATTATACAACGTAACATCTAGTCCATATGTTACGACTTTGTTATAGTGATCGTCAGGAGCTCATTAATCTCTGCCTTTCTGATTTATCCAATCGAGAAATCGGCTGCTGATTGAAATGTGATAAGAAAACAGTGCAAAAGACTGCGCAAAAGCACCAAAACACCAGCAGTGTTAGTGATGCCCTTAATCTGGCCGTACTAGAGTTACTTCTAAGAGGGAAAACAATGCTATCAAGATCCGCAGCCTAAGAAACAGATTTGACATGGCTCACCAAATCCAACAACAGTGCAATCTTGTTAAAAAGTGCTCTCTTTTTACTGTCAAGAATAGATTAAAGGAATAATTTGCGTTGATATGCTGCAAGACGCAAGCCAATGATTTCTGTTGAGAACAGAAAATGCTCTCTGGACCTTGTCAGATGCAATGAAGATCATGACTCTTCACATTGGTCAAAAGTGCTTTTTAGCGACAAAAGCAAGTTCAATAGACTAGGCAGTGATGGTAAGCAGTACGTCCGTTGGAGGAAAGACAAAGAATTTAATCCTAGGTGCTCAGTTTTAATGCTGCAATATTGTGGAGGTTCAGTTTTGGTGTAGTGCATTATTAGTACTAATGGTCTAGTCCCTATAGTTCGCTTGCAAGTTTGAATTAACGTTGACTGAACATTTTTTACCCTACTTTGGTCAGAATTTAGATGATAATCCCATCTTCATGCAGGATAATGCTCCCATTCATACAACTGGCAATGTCAAGAGGTTCTTGGAAGAGTATGATATTCCGTGTTTGGATTGGCCTTCACAATCTCCAAACCTCAATCCTATCGAAAACGTATGGCATTACATCAAGCAACAGCTATGCAATTATAAAATTTCAAATCTGGAAGAACTTTGGACAAAAATTAAAGAAAAGTGGTATGCCCTTTCCCCGGAAAATTGCTGCAGTCTAATTCAAGGAATTCCCAAAAGATTGCAAGCTGTCAAATTGCAGAAGGGTTATGCTACTAAATATTAACTAGTTCATTGTGTTCCTGTTGTGTTTGTGTTACATTAATATCCTAAATTTGCATAAAAATTACAATTTTCCATTGTGCAGACTTTCTTTTTGCCTCCTCAATTTGAAGTTTTTTTTTTTAATTGACGAGAAAGAAAGAAAATAAAAAATAAATAAAAGCATTATCTCCCCCGCCTCCAAAATACACACACACCGCCGACCATATCCTTATGTAACTAAAATGAGTCTGCTAGGTTCCCACTTCCGATATGACCCTAATAAAGGGTAGGTCGCTGCTTCCAGACTCTTCAGCTAAGGTTAAAAAATGTTTCCAACTTTTGAACCTAATTTGTACTAATTACCGATGTTTTCTTATTGCAGCTTTGACTTGAAAACTCGTAACTAAATTTTACCTATCTTGTCTTGCTTTTTTGTTCTGTTCTGAAATCTATGTCAAATATGCTGTTAACCAATATCGTCTTGTTACATGTAAAACGGAAAAAAAAGACACCTATGTAAACGAGAACCTCCCAAATTAAAATCTTGAATAATTATCTAAACTCAAATGTAAATTAATATTAAGCCGACTTCTCAAATGATAAAAGTTAACTATTGGATTTTAATTATAAGGTGAAGCTCGAAGATTTCAAACTCGAGATTAATAATGCCAAAACATCTACCCATTAATATGGGAGGCAAGATTATCTTCAAAAGCATCCTGAATTGATAATTGAGCCCCGGACTTATACTAAGTAGATATTAATAAGTCCCTTATACCGCCCCCCTTTTTTTTCTTTTTTTTAATGGAGAGTAGATAATACAGTGGATGTGTTATCGGCAGCTCCAGTAACACTCGCTTCTCCTTTTTTGTCCCCCAGCCCTCATGCAAATGAGTGATTTTTCTGACAAAGGGTGAAGAAAAAGCTGCTTTAAAGGTCGGTAGTACTTGGTAAAGAGTAGTCTGAGATGTCGGAAATTTTTCTGTCTCTGTGTCTATCCTTGTGGCCATGTCACTAGTAAGGGTGCTGGAGGTAAACGTTTTGTCTGGGCTGACGTTATCCGCCTGATAGTCAGGGACCCGAACCTTGGATTAACCACTAAGGAGGCTGTCCTATCAGCAGGCGCAAAGTACTGGGACTGCTGTATTGCCATTTGGTGAGTGGATCTGGACCATGCAGTAGCCTCTGGTGGAGGCCTCTCGATGCTATACTAGTGGGTAATTGTTACGGCTTTACCTTTTCATGTGCTACAAAAAAAAATTCCTGTCTTTTTCTCTCTTACTTTCCCTCTCTGTACTGCTCTAACAAAGTATGCCGACCTGTTCCACAAATCCCAAAACCTCAACATGAAACATCTCCAGAAATAAAACTCAAATAAACCTAGAACCCCATCTTCCAACGTAGACCCCTACTACCAGGTCTCCTTCACCAACATGAAACCCAATTACAGGAGACGACACCGGACATATTCTTTCTTAGCAAAACTGGAATAGGGCCGACCACTTCCCTAGATAAGTTCATAATTAACGGATACTCTAACTTAACATCTAAATCTGACCCCCAACATCGCCATGGGCATGGAATATGTACCTACATTAAAGATGGCTTCCCATGTGACAGGGATATCTCTAGAGAAGATCCTAATTTACCTTATATGTGCTTCCGGGTTGCACTTGCTTACACCACTGCATTTATATTTGCCCTCTATCGGCCCCACAACAACGGAGTTACTGTCTTTAAGAGCATATCTGAGAAAATAGACCACATCCTGTCTGCACACCCCTCGGCTAACATTCACATCTGTGGTGACTTCAACGTCCATAACGTGGAATGGCTGACCCACTCAAATAACACAGACGATGAGGGGAGGTTCTGTCATGATTTTGCCATTGCTTATGACCTCACTCAGATTGTTCACGAGCCCACCCGTGTGCCCGATACTACAGGTCAATATGTAAGCCTCCTAGACCTTTTTCTCACAACTTCTCCTGAGCTATGTTCATGTTCCGTTCTTTCTCCTCTAGGATCCTCCGACCACTCCGTCGTATCAGTTAAGATAAAAATGAAATGTAATAAGTCCCCAGACGTACCCCTCCACCGTATTGTATACCGATACTCCATGGCTGACTGGGATAGCTTCCGTACATTTATATCTGATCTACCTCTGCATTCCATATTGAAAAATGATGTGTCCTCTGTAGTATCAGACCTGACCGAATGGTTAATTGTAGGCATAGACCGATTAATACCATCTAAAAAATTCCAACAAAAACCAACAGCCAGCCATGGTTCTCCCCAGAATGTGCTGCTGCCATCGCACATAGAAATCACTTTTTCCATAGCTACCAACGTAATAGATGCACTGAGACTAAAGCTGCTTTCAGGAACGCCAGCAACCACTGTAAAAGAGTAATAAAAAATGCAAGAGAGCGATATGCCCAGTCTGTTAAATCCAAGGTAGCTGATCAGCGGCTTGGTTCCCACCAGTTTTGGCAAATAACAAATAGGATCCTGAACAGAAGTGTGCGTTCTATCCCAACCATTATCAACGGACCAGATATCATCTCCTCAGCTTCAGACAACCCCAAACTATTTGCCAAGAACTTTGCCTCTAATTCTACCCTATGCAACGAAGATTATTAACTCCCCATATTTCCTCCTATAACACAGAACATGCTAGGTAACATACAAATATCTGTGCGTGAGGTCGCCAAACTAATCAACAACCTTGATTCCAGTAAAGCTACTGGCCCTGACGGCATCCCAATTATAGTGTTAAAAAAGCTTCAACCAGAACTTGCTCCCATACTTACGAAACTGTTTAAACGTTGCTTTAAGGAGAAGGTCTTTCCAACACCCTGGAAAACCTCATATGTATTTAATAGCTCAGCTGATAAGCTATCTCCCGCTCAGTACAGACCAATAAGTCTTCTGTGTGTCATGAGTAAGTTGCTGGAATCCATATTAAATAGAGAAATAGTCAACCACCTCAGCAGAAATAACCTTCTTTGTGACACGCAATATGGTTTCTGTTCTGCAAGATCTACCGCAGATGTGCTAATGGTTATATCTCATAGGATTAGTGAATGTCTTGACAAAGGCTTCCTTTCCAGAGCAATTGCTCTTGACATATCAAAGGCCTTTGACAAGATATGGCATAAAGGCCTACTTCACAAGATCTCCAGCTACGGTATAACTGAAAATATTCTCTCTATCATTAAATCATTACTCTCCGATAGGCTCATAAGAGTAGTGGTAGATGGACAAAAATCGGAGGCCCACAGTATTAATGCTGGAGTCCCTCAAGGGTCCATCCTGGGCCCAACTCTCTTCCTCATCTACATCAATGACCTCCCTAAACACATACTTAAATCATTCGTTGACATCTATGCTGATGACACGACCATCTACAGCAACACATCAAAGGCTGTAAATGACAAAGCTCTCTCTGATTCTCTCTCCTCTGATCTCGAACTAGTGGTTCAGTGGGGGAAGAGGTGGCTGGTTACCTTTAATGCATCTAAAACCAAACTCCTATCCTTACATCATCAACGCTCTGATCCCCATCTGGCATCAATTGAAATGGATAGCTCTCGTCTAGGAGAAGCCCCGTGTTTTGACAAGCTTCTGGGCTTGACCTTCACTCCTGATCTCAAATGGAACACGTACATCAAGTCTGTTGCCAAGGTCGCTGGAAAGATGGTGGGATCCTTCTACCGCTCCAGAAGATATCTCACTACTGATGCAATTCTCTATTTATATAAAAGCCAAGTACATCCAAGGATGGAATACTGCTTCCATATCTGGGCAGGAGCTGCTAAAAACAGCCTATCCTGCCTTGACAGAGTACAAAATAGACTTCGTAGCTTAGTGGGGGATGCCCTTTTCTCTTCCTTGCAACCTCTCTCCCACAGAAGAGACGTTGCAAGCCTATCTTTGTTTTATCGTTATTTCCATGGCAGGTGCTCGTCTGAACTCCAATCTCTGATCCCCCCTCCCCAATCTTTTACAAAAAACACCCGTCTAGCTGAATTCACTGTCAAAAACTTTCCCCACTCTTTATCTGTGCGTAAATCAAAACACGGATTCCATGAACAAAGCTTCTTTCTTAGAACTGCACGCCTGTGGAACTCTGTTCCCTCTGCCTGCTTCCCACCGGACTACAACTTAGATGTCTTCAAGTCCAACGTAAACAAATTCCTGATGAACCGCCCCCTTAAGTAGACACTCTAAAATATCCACACTAACGTATTGTACTTACAATAGTCCTTATCCATGAGTGGCTTCTGGGCCTTGATAAGTGGTGACCACCTTGTAAAAAAAAAACAAAAAAACCTGAACACTAGAATATTTCAATTAAACGTCAAATATGAAGAGGCAAAATTATAGAAGAATAAAAGTCCAATCAAATGAGGTATAGTTTGTTTAAACAGTTACATTAATTTTGCTTAAATTTACAGTTTTTGAAAAAAATTACAAGTGCGGACTGTCTTTTTGCCACCTTTGTACATGACGGAGAAAGTGCATCGACGAATGAACGAACCACTTCAATATGAATTGTGTTTGAATATGATGCGATTTTTAAAAATATTACAATCGTGATTGAAGAACTTGCGTACGTGTTAGAGAAAAGTTATTCACATCCAACCATCTTTGTGTCATGTAAGAAAAACGAAAACACAAAAACCCTAATTGCTCATTCTTGATATTCAAATAAGCCAATCATTTGTAGTCTTGATTATATTTAAATTTTATTCATCCTGTATATGCTGGTTCCGGTTTGTCCTTGTGATTTTGAAAATATATAATTATATATTTTAAGCTACCTACGCAAAGTACACAGCCACACACACACACACACACACATACACACACACACGGATATATATATGTATATATATATACATATATATAGTAAGTATATATATATATATATATATATATATATATATATATATATATATACCGTCTCCTTTGTTTATTGTCTTTTCATGTTTAAACTTGCAATTAGATTTAATAACATCAGAATTTTTATTGTATGCATCCACGTGTTTCCGTGTAAATAAGCTTTTGTCATACTTTTTATATGCACATAATTAATATATATATATATATATATACTTATATATGTATATTTGTACGCACATATATATGTATATGTATATCTGTATTCATGTATATATATATTTTTATACATATATGTATGTATATTTGTGTATATACGTATATGTATATATATATACATATATATATATATACACACATATATATGTGTGTGTGCCTGTGTATATATAAAAGGATATATATTTGTTAGAGATATAACATTGTTTATACACATATATGTGTGTGTGCGTGTGTAATGATGTATATTCTTGCTTATGCGTGTGCTTCGTAATAGTGCATGCTTGTGCGAGTTTGATTTAGTTTATATACGAGTGTTTTATGTGTTTTTTCTGAACGTATTTTCCTTATGTGCTTCTATTCTCATTAGATGTGCTTTCCACACGGTGCGCATTAAAAAAATATGCGTAGATAACCGATTTGCTCTTCTATAAATAAGCCTGAACTTGGGATTTGTTCATGCATACTGCGTTTCTTTTGGCAAGAGTAAACACAGAGTCTACAATACGATGGCGATTTCGGACAGAATACAACATCTTGCCAGGAATGTTCCATTTAGACTAATGAACTTCATCGGTGGTCTGACCATCATGCTTTTGAGTTTGGCTGTTTGGGATTCGTCTGCTAGGGTCCGTAGGCTGGAAAAGAAATCGATCGAGCACGTATGTATCTTTTTTACCCATTGTGTTAAACTATTTGTCGAGAATTGTAAGGAAAATTGGAAAAATAATTGTAGAAAACATTGATTTATGTTTTTAAAAAGGTAATTCCTATATTTACTTACTTCATATTATTTTAATTTTTCATCTTCATTTATATAATCATCTTTTTTTTTCTCTTTTTTTACACGATGGTCACCACGTATCAAGGCCCGGAAGCGACTCAGGGATAAGGGTTATTGCAAGTACAGTACGTTAGTGTGGAGATTTAATGAAGTGTTTACTTACGGGGCGGTTCATTAGGAATTTGTTTACGTTGGACTTGAAGACATCCAGGTTGTAGTCAGGTGGGAAGCAGGCAGACGGAACAGAGTTCTACAGGCGTGCAGTTCTAAGAAAGAAGCTTTGTTCATGGAATCTACGTTTTGATTTACGCACAGATAAAGAGTGGATTCAGATTTTTGACAGTGGATTCATCTGTTGTACTAAAATGGCAATACTACTCTTTCCAGAACAAGCTTGTTTAATTTAATCACTTACAAACTCATTACATATTCGGTAAACCTATCGTCAAACGCTCCTCCCGTGGTTTCATTTTTTTTTTCTTGTGTTCAACGGATTGCTTGAACTCAGTTTAGCCGTAAACAAGACATGTTACTTTACGTAATAACATGCTTTTATGGGGGTGAAAATTTAAAAAGTTTTAGCGCTTTTACTAAATAAATATAAAGGTGATTATTCGACTTCTTAATACAAATACTCCTTATCACAATAACAAATGGAAGGAGAGAAAGGAAGTATTGCGAAACAACATTAAAATGCTTTATTAATGTCTCGTTTGATCTTAGCAGAAATTAGCCTCAAGACATGTTACCTTTGACTATTTTATCTACGAAACATACAAAAAAACATAACGCACTTCTACCTGCGCGAAAAAAAAAATGAGTATAAAATGTATCCCTTGTTAGATTGTTTTTATTTTCTGATCAATATAACAGAAAACAAATCGATTTAATTTTTTTTTATTGCGGACTGTTATCCTCATCTTTTTCTTAGTTGTTTCACGACGTTTCGGCCAACTATTCCTCTGGCCTTCGTCAGGTGATAACCACGATGGTATAGGAACTCTGAATCGCCTGACTCCATCCACTGCAATTAATAGCTTCCGTAGTTGTTGTCGTCTCACCACGTTCTGGCCAAGTAAGCCTCTGGCCGGCTTTTGGTAGAATTGAAACCGCTCTCTTCAGACAATTCTCCCCTGGAACCGTAGAGAGTCAACGTCCCTATCAACTGCGCCACGGGCCCCTAAGGGAGATCAAGGTTGAATTTTTTGATCTTATAAATTCATGTTTATTTATTATCTGATCTTCAATGGTCGCGTCCGTACCGAATGGTATATATATTATTTAATTGGAATTCATTATTGAGATGCGTATTTATTTATTAATTGTATTTATTGCGGACTATTATCCTAATCTTTTCTTAGTTGTTCCACGATGTTTCGACAACTATTCCTCTGGCCTTCGTCAGGTGGTAACCGCGACGGGATAGGAACTCTGAATATCCTGACTGCATCCACTGCAATTACTGAAACGTCGTGAAACAACTCAGAAAAGATGAGGATAATAGTCCGCAATAAATAAAAAGTAATAATACTCATCTCAATAATGAATTCCTATTAAATAATATACAAATCGATTTGTTTAAAAATACACTATGAGGAAGACATTTTATCAGAATAACGTGTAATCGGTTGTGAAATTTACATAGTAGCTTGATGTTGTATCCCTTTCGATTTGGGACGCTCCTTTGTGGTATTTCAACTTATACCAGTTAAAGGAGTAGTATTTGCTGTTCTTAATTGTATTTATATAATTATGAAACAATTTTGTGAGTTTTAATGCTATAATTACATCCATATATCATTTTTAATAATTATTTAATATTTATAAAATTAGAAATTTGTTCTTTCAGTGATCGAGGATAGAAAGTAATTAAGTGTGGTATCAGTACAGATACTACAATTTCCTTACCGCATTTCAGAGTGGACCACTTACTAGTTTTCGACTAGACAAGTGCTTATAATGGTCTATGTTTTTAAACGATTAAACTGATGAAAACAAATAAACACGCACTATACGATAGTAATACCAGGGTAGATACTACCTTTTTTTACATAGAAGTCACCACTTATCAAGGCCCGGAAACCATTCAGGGATAAGGATTGCTGTGTGTACAGTAATCTATGGGACAGTGTCGTAGTAATCGTTAGTATTGGAGATCTGATAAAGTGTCTTACTTAATGGGGAGGTTCATCAGGAATTTGTTTATGTTGGACTTGAAGACATACAAGTTCTAGTGAGGTAGGAAACAGGCAAACAGAAGAGAGTTCCACAGGCGTGCACTTCTTAGAAAGAAACTTTGTTCGTGGAATCTACGTTTTGATTTAGGCATAGATAAAAAGTGGGAAATTTATTGACTGTTGTTTCAGCTAGACGAGTGTTTTTCGTGAAAGATATCACTGATTTGAGATAATAAATCCCGAGATCAAAGTGGTTGTGGTGCAAATACGCGATATCTGCTACTGTTGTCTTAAAATATATGTATTTTTTTTTCAGGAGGCTCACTTGTCGAAACGAGCTTTTCGGAAGAATTATACTATAATTGAAACAAGTAAGTTTATTTTTCTTTATGTTTCAAACATAAATTTACTATCACAATGATACGACAGGGGGGTGTATTTTATGCTGATCAAACGTCGTATTTCTCTAAATTTTCCAATCTCTTTGTTAATCAGTACTAACTTAACGTCATGTCCACATAATTAAATGCTATGTTTAGAGGCGACGAACTTTAAATTGAAAAGTCTATTACGTTTCGCATTTTTAAGTTGAGCTTTGTTTTACAATTAATCCTGTAGTTTTAGAAGACAGACTCGGTTACCATACCGCGCACGATACAATCAATTAAATGAGAGAAACATTTGACGAAACGGAAACAGTTTCACGAAATAGCCACGTGAATTAATCTCATTAGATTATTTTCTTTTGGGATATGTAAAACCCCATGTATACGCTAATGAACCATACAAAATAGATTACTTGGAAGACAATATTTGACGCATTAGTGTTGAAATACGGCATAATTTAATGCGGCGAGTTCTTTTTTTTTTTTTTTTTACAAAAGAGTCACCACTTATCAAGGTCCGGAGGTTACTCGAAGATAAGGGTGAATGAGTGTACAGTAGTCAATGGGAACATGTAGTAATCGTTAGTAGTGAAAATTTGGTAAATTGGATTACTTAAGAGGATGGGTCATCAAGAACTTGTTCACGTTAGACTTGAAGACGACCATATTGTAGTCAGTTGGAAAGCAGGAAAACGGAACATATTCCACGGGCGTGCAGTTCTAAGAAAGATGCCTTGCTCATGGAATCTACGTTTAGGTTTAGACACAGATAAAGAGTGAGGGAAATTATTAATAATGGTTTCATCTAGACAATATTTTTCGGGAAAGTCAGGCCGGGGGGGGCATAGATTGGAGCTCAGACGAGCACTTGCGATGAAAATAACGATAAATCATAGACAAGCTCGCAACGTCTCTTCTGTGGGAAAGAGGTTGTAAAGAAGAAAAGAGGGCATCTCCTACTAGGCTACGAAGTCTATTTTGAACTCTGTCAAGGCAGGATAAGATGCTTCGAGTAGTGGCAACAGTACTCCCTCCTTGGCTCTTAGACAGCTAAAGAATTGCATCAGCAGTGCGACATCTACTGGAGCAGTAAACGACCCCACCATTTTTCCAGCTGATTTGGCAACGAATTTGATGTACGTGTTCTATCTCAGATTAGGAGTAAACATCAAACCCAGAAGCTTGTCTAAACATGGAGCTTCCCAAAGAGGAGAGCTAGTCATTTCAACTGATGCCAGACAAAGGTCAGAGCATTAATGATGAAAAGATAGAAGCTTCGAAAAGAGGAGAGAGAATCAGAAGGAACTTGCGAAAATTGGACCTCTGGATTATGCCATATACTCGCAAGATACGTGGGTGCCTTCTGTTTGTCCACTAATTACTCTTAAAAATTATTGGCGTTTAAGTAAAATGCTTATATTTTGCTGATTTTTGAAAGCGTGTTATATATTAGGATCTTGCGCAGGTAAATAGATATTGATTTAACTGATATGTATTACGACGAGGTTTACATTGGTGAATGTCAATATTGCCTAACGGCAAACGGAAATAGAGCCAGCTGCATGTGGCGGGAATGAAGCGGAAGTCAAACCTTAGTTCTAGAGACAAAATGCACTACAAATGCAAGTGTCGAAATATAAGAGGTGATTACGTCACGCCTTTAAGAAAGCAAACAAAAGCATTTTTAAATTTAATCCTTCGTCCGGCAACGTAGATATTATCTAAGCATGTGCTAACTCAGGATTTTCACTCAATGTCCATCCTTAAGGAAAAGTTTAAAAAATTAAGTAAATTATTGTCGTGGTTTCTCCTCGAATGAGTGAAACCCATTCTTCCTCTTCTTTCCTCGCTCCACGTCTCTCTCTCTCTCTCTCTCTCTCTAAATAAATAAATAAATAAATAAATAAATAAATGAATAACTAAATAAAACCTCGGAAACCCAACAAGTCTTGTGTTTTCGTGCACAAGTAGTTTTGTTTGTTTAGCTAAACAGACGATAATCGACAACCATTAGACGACACGTATGACGGCCATTTATGAACAACGACAAGAGGCGACTAAGTAAATAAGATAAGCACGTATGAACGCCACAAGACTAGTGGCGGATGCACCAGTCGAGATGTGGCAACAATACTGCGTGGTAGCTTTGTAAAAATACAGGATACTATCGGGTGTGAGTAATTGTCTAGCACGGTAAAACGAGCCCAACTTTTTCACAACCACCTTAGCAATGTCCTCAATGTATTTGTCGGCTATGAATGCTAAGCCGAGAAGTTTAGAGTAAGTGTTTTTCAGATAGCATAGCAATAATTGAAAGATTTCTTGTAATTGTTACAGAAAAGAAGTTTAATCTTTTTTATTGACGTTTTACCCCAAACAAGGCACAGGGTCACTTATTCGTGAGGGACTTCTATTTGGAACCAGATTTGCAGGGATACTATTTATGGGGTTGGGCAGTGAGAAGCCTGTTCACATTTCACTTGAGTTTCTGCATGTCGGTACAGTCAGGGAAGCAGGGGCCCGGGAGAGAATTCCAATGTGCAGCAGTCCATGGGAAAAAAGCTGTTAGATTACAAGGCTTTACGGCATCTAGGGTCTTATTTTCGACATCTAAGGTCTTCTTTATGGCATCTAGGGTCTTCTTTACGGTATCTAAGGTCTTCTACAGTGCATGGGTTGGATTTTGTTGCGTGTCGTTTTGTCAGCATTGAATGTTACTATCAATGTACGTCTCCATTTTACTACAGAGTAGAACTCTTACTTTCATGTTTTAACTATTACCTTGAATATTTGTTCATTCGTGTTCCCCTCGTGTCCTTAGTAGACCGTGATGTTATCAGCAAATATACCCATCACGTAGACAATTTTATCAGTAGGTCATTAATGAATATCAGGAATAACAAAGGTTCAAGTATCAAGCATTGTTACATACCTGCATTTATATCATGTTGTTCTTACGTACAACCATCGATACCAACCTGGATATTTCTTTTATCTAAAACGGATTTGATTATATAGCGTATTTGTCCAGCAATAACATGTTATTCAATTTTCCCGAGAAAACCATCGGTCTTATATATATATATATATATATATATATATATATATATATATATATATATATATATATATATATATATATATCGTCGTCGGCCAATTTCTCGTATTCGAGAATTTCAGTTTCCTCTTCCCTCAGTGTTTGGATCGCAGATGGCTTCTCAGACCAATCTGATCGTGGAATTTGCGTGGGCAGAGAAGGCAAGCAATGCTTGGCAGGGGGCGTTGTTGTTCATCATTTTTTTTTCTTGCCTTCCTCTTGATCTCAACCAGTCTTCTTCTTTCTGCCTCGTATCCTTTTGTACCGTGTATGATGGATTGGCGCCACAGGCACCGATCCTGAGATGTTTCCACGATGTGAAGATCAAATCCGGTGTTTTTTAGGGTGGATTTGAGTTGGTCCTTATATCGCAGTATAGGGCGGCCGATAGGTCTTTTCCCTGTGGCTAGCTCCGAGTACAGAGTTTGTCGAGGATATGCCCCAACCAACGGAGTCTGTTCCTCATGGTGATGGCCTCAATACTGCAGATGTTTGCTCTCTCAAGAACGCTTGTGTTGGTTACATAGTCATACCATTTGATGTTCAGTATAGCTCGAAGTTTTTGTTGGTGGAATTTTTCGAGTTTAATGAGATCACTTTGGTATATAGTCCAGGTCTCACACCCATACAGAAGCGTAGGTATAACAATCGTGTGGTATACCATGAGTTTAGTTTTTATTGAAAGATGTTTATTATTGAAGATGCGCTTCATCAGTTTACCGAAAGTTCCATAGGCCAGGCCAATTCGGTTTTCTATTTCATTCTTATTTGAGCACTTTTCTGATATTATGCTACCGAGATATGGAAAGTGATCTACTTGCTCAAGAGGAGGGTCATTTATATGAATGCTTACGTCCTGTAAGGTGGTAGTGTGTACTGGTTGTACTAACACTTTTGTCTTACCAATATTAACAGAGAGTCCGAAGCTATGGTAGGCTGGCGTGAAGTTGTTTACGGATCTCTGGATGTCTTCCTTGGAATGGCTAAGGACCATGTTGTCATCTGCATATTGAAGCTCTGTGATGTGTTGGAATTTCACAAAGCTTTGAGATTTTAGTCTAGCAGGCTTGAAAAGTCCTCCATCATAACGGTACCTAATGTCCACCTCCGGGTTATTTGGGGGAAGTTCGTTGCAGCATTGCAGGAAAAGAGGGTAGGTGCAAGAACACAACCTTGTTTTAGTCCACAGGTAACTGGAAACTTTTTTGTTTCCTTGCCTTGGTGCGATACATATCCTGACATGCCTCCATGCAGTGCCTAAGTGCGTTCTACAAAGTGGATTGGGCAACCAAATTGCTTGAGAACTTTCCACGTTGCATTACTTGGAACGCTATCGAATGCTTTTTGCAGGTCATAAAATACAAGATAGAGGGGTTTCTGTTGTTCCCTGCTTTTCTCCTGCAGCTGTCCCGCACAGAAAATCATATCTATTGTTCCTCGAGAGGCACGGAAGCTGCACTGAGATTCTGGGAGGACGGATTCTGTGACTTGCAGCAAGCGATTCAGTAGTATGCGGGCAAAGGTTTTTCCTATTATGGACAAAAAGGCAATCCCACGGTAATTTCCACATTATTTCGGACACCCTTTTTGAAGATGGTTACTATTACTGCGTCTTTCAGATCCTTTGGTACTTGACGTTCTTTTCACATCTTAAGAATGAGAGTGAATAGTCTTGTTTCCAGATGTTGTCCACCATGGTGGATAAGTTCGAAGGGGATATTATCAGGCCCTGGGGCTTTATTTACTTTCATTTTCTCCATCGCAATTAGAAATTCTGTAAATGATGGTGGTGCATTCATCCATAATTGCGTTGGGTACTGTGGAACCATTTTCAGAAAATCATCATCTGCAGAAGATTCTTTATTGAGTAGAGTGACAAAATGCTCCTTCCAACGATCCAAAATTGATTGTGGATCGTTGAGGATGGTGGCATTGTCTGCTGCAAGCAATGTTCCGATGGAGGATCTGATGGGGCCAAAAATATGTTTTACACCGGTATGAAAATTTCTAAGGTCGTGGGCTCTGCAAAACCCTCCGATTCTAAAGCTTCCAACTGCCACCATTTGTTTTCTAGTCCCTATAATTTTTATTTACACTGTTTTTTGCGGTTTCTGTAGATGTTGGTTTTATGCCGGCTTCGAAGGCCTTATATATGAGCATGGCGAGCGTTTATCGTTTCTTGAATGAGTTGATTAATTTCAGCACAGTTTTCACCAAACCAGTCTTGACTTTTTTTCTTTAAAGCAACTGTGACTTTGGCTGATTCATTAATGATCTTACTGATTGACAACCATTCTTCTTCCAGGTTGCAAGAATTGGTCGAGTTTATACGAAGTTGTTGTTCGATGGTGTGTTGGTATTTTGTTTTTACCTCTGTTAGGTGAAGTTTTGAGAGATTATATTTTTTCCGAGATTGCTGCTTTAATTCAAATTTGGGCTTCTTTCTGGTGGTATATTTAGCACGTGTGATGACCAGACGGTGGTCAGTCAAACAGTCATCTACACTTAGTGTATATATATATATATATATATATATATATATATATATATATGTGTGTGTGTGTGTGTGTGTGTGTGTGTGTGTGTGTGTGTGTGTGTGTGTGTGTGTGTGTGTGGTTACTGCTTTTTCCCCCCATGCTTTATCCATTGCGTGGTATATAAGTTCAGAGATTGCATTAAGGTTATCTGCTGTAGAATGAACTGTCTAAATCCATACAGTCTGTCGGAAAGAGGTTTAGTACCTATCATGTGATTGACTGGTGCTTGATTGATTAAGGTCTTAAAGATTTTGGTGAAGTAGGAAGGAGGTTAATAAGACGATAATTGAGTGGGTCAGTTGTTACGGCAAATCTTTTGGAAAACTAATATCACAGAAGCAATTTTCCAGCCGGCAGGAAAGCAAGATTCGGTAAGCTATTTGTTGAAGAGTTTCGGTAACCTCAGTGGAATATTGTTTTTATTAGTATAGCAAGGATAATATCCAGCCTAAACGCCTTCGAGGTGTCTAAGCTTTTTCTAACATTACGAACATGAGAAGGAGTGATTATAAGATCATCGACCTCTCTCTGCAAAGGGAAATTGGAGAGGACGTGATCTGAGTCGAAAATGGAGACGAACCGCCTGGAAAGCATAGTAGCCTTCTCGGTTGCTGTGAAACAACCTTAAGGTTGTTAGATAGCAGTGGGGTTGTTAATTGCCTATTATTTATTACACTCTTATAAGTTTTCCAGTTATTGGGAGTTCCTAATTTCTGAGACTTGATGTGTTTTTGTTGGAAATTTTCTTAATTGTTCTTGGCAATTTGCATAAGTGAGTTGATTGTAATTTATGCACATTTTACTTCTCAAATAAAAAAAAAGAACATTCAAGTGAAGAAACGAAAGAACTCTCATGTATGGGAGGAAAATAATTTACCTCACCTTTACTACTAAACAGACTTACTTAATCAACATCCACCAGAACAAGCGTTTTTGTAAACCCACACAGGGAACTGATTAAGTATATATGTGTTGGTTTGTCAATATCCTTTATCCAAAAGATGATTGTTCTCAAAACAAATCGTTGTCTTTACTGTGCAAGTCAGGGGGTAACTTTCAAATAATTTCTAACAGTTTCTAGTGATTTCTCTATGCCTTCTCTTGTCTCCGGTTATATAACTCTTACCATTATATAGTTGGTCTATTTGTATTAGACTTTATTACAAACCTTGGGAATGCATGGTGACTATGGGCAATGGCAGGTGCGCAGGTAAAAATGCATCACTTTGGGGATAAATGGCTTTCCCATAAATCTTCCGGTGGGAAACATATGCTTTGATGACTAATTTGAATACATTCAAGAGTCCTATTTGTACACTGTTCCGCAGGAAGAGGAAACATCTACTCAGTTAGGAATATATGTGATATTTCTGTTAGAATTACACTTAGGCTTCAGTAAATTAGTACAGTCCGAGAGGAAGGACGGCATTCCAAAATTTAACAATCCGGGGGAAGAAACTATCAGAGTAGAATGGTTTCCAGCATGTAGCGAACTCTACAATAAAATGTGGGATAAGTTTGTTGGGGGCATGCACGTCGAGTGTGTTCAAGTGCGATGGATTCATCAGAGCACATTCAATTAAAAAAAACAGACATCGGGAAGCAACATTGCGGCGATGAACCTAGGTTGTAGCTTTATTGACAATGTGAGGTGTTTTAGAACATTCACAGGTAATGAACACAGCTGCACTCGAAATAATCTGAAAGAATAATAACGTAAAAAACTGAATTTGTGTAAACTGTTAATTATATTTGTGTGTGCGTTATATCTCACTAATGTAGAATTAATCAGATATCCAGCACGTCAAAACTAACAAATTCAAAAGGAATGACACGGGTAAATTTCACTTTAATTTGAACATGAAACTACTCACGCACGTACGTTGAACCTCTAAATAGGTGGGTACTATTAGTTTAAATCCTTTATCATCTGGTTGAACTAATTGGTTCAGTTGTAAATGAATTAATACAACGGCATAAGAAAATTAGTAACTGATTCATTCACACCTTGTACATATTAATTTAGTATCTGGGTAGATGCCAGATCCCTCCATATTGCAAGTGTCCATTGCGTACATTTAATATGCTGTTATCTGTCTCAGAGAGTAGAGGATTTCGTTTGTTACCATAAACATTTTTTCAAACGCTATGGATAATAATCAAGGTAAGTTTATGAAATGCAAGAATTCTCAGTTGTAGTTTTAATTTGTCCAGTTTTAAGACAATCATTCTCCTTTAAACTAACTAGAATCAACAATAAATATATTTTGATCGTCTTCATCGTAATTCATGTCATAAAGGGGTAAGACAAAAAGACGCAGGCTAATTTAAATGTACACTTGTGCCCGATATTATTCATACCCCCCTTGAAAATTGAGTTTATTAGGTGTAACTTTGTAAGAATTTATTGTTTACGTCCATATTGATACATATTCTTAATAAACCACTTCTGGTCATTTTCGTCATTTTAAAATCTCGGGATACTTGTAATAAAAGAAATATACAGCTATTTATAAAATCTGCAATGTTCAAAAATAATTATACCCCCTTATTTTTTCAGTATTAATCGAGTTTCTGACTGTTTGTTTCCTGTTTGATTCTTATTTTGAATGCTTTTATACAACCTTTGATTAATTTCATTTCGTTTTTTGCATTTTTCAGAAATTAAAATGATATCAACTGAAAACCAATAAAAGAATAAAAATTATTAGAATGGGGAAGAAAAAAAAGCTTAGTAATGATCTTAGGACTAAAATTGTGAATTCACATAAGGATGGTTTAGGTTACAAGTCAATTTCCAAGAAATTTGAGGTCCCTACAGCAACAGTACAGAGCATCATCAAAAAATTCCAGAGCCACCACATAACAAACAACTTGATTGGTAGAGGAAGGAAAAGGAAACTGTCTGCTAGAGCCACCAGGAATATTGTAAGAAGTGTTAATGCAAATCCAACCACCACTACTAAGGACATTTTAGAAAATCTGGAGTCTTCTGGCATAAAAATATCAAGGCAAACATTGCAAAGGACTCTGCATGAAAATGGTCTGAAAGGAAGAAGACCAAGAAGGACTCCATTGCACACCGGAAAACACCTTGCAGCACGTCTAAAGTTTGCTAGGACCCATGTGAATTCTCCAGAGTCCGTTTTCTCAAGTATTTTGTGGACTGACGAAACAAAAATTGAATTGTTTGGCCATATGGATGCTTCTTACGTTTGGAGGAAGAAAGGAGAAGCTTACAACCCAAAGAACACCATACCCACGGTGAAACATGGTGGTGGTAGCCTAATGTTTTGGGGCTCCTTTTCGGCTAGTGGTCCAGCTAGTTTGGTCAAGATAGATGGAACCATGAAGAAGGAGCAATATTTGGAAATACTCCAGAAAAACATTAGACAGGATGCGGAGAAGCTCCATTTAGGACCAAACTGGGTCCTTCAACAGGATAATGATCCAAAACATACTGCCAAAATAGTCAAGAAATGGTTTAAGAATAATCAAATTAATGTTTTGGAATGGCCTAGCCAGAGTCCCGACCTGAACCCTATCGAAAACCTATGGCACATATTGAAAACTGAGGTTAAAAAGCGGAAACCTAGGAATTTGAGGGATTTGGTGAACTACTGCATTGAAGAATGGTCAAAAATCAGTGTTGATGCTTGTAAAAACCTTGTTGATAAATATCCAAAACGGTTACAGGCAGTTATTAAGAATAAAGGGCATGCTATTGACTATTAGTAAGAGAGGTATGAATAATTTTGAACTAGTGCCATTATTGTTTTTCTTTGTATAATGTTTAAAACTTGCATAATTTATTTATTTGTTGAGTTTAAATTAAATGCTTATGCTTGATTTATTGTTTGAAATCCCTTTAATATTGTCTACCTTCTGGTTTGAGCAATATTCTTATAGAAATCTCAAAGATCCGAAGGGTATGAATAATATCGGGCACAAGTGTATATATCGTGTCTAGCAAGTAAATATATGTTCTGATACTACACTTCATTTTTCCTCTTTGGTCAGTGATGGAGAAATACTTCTCCGCTGAGGCAATTTTAACTTTAATTCCAATCCAACATGTCTCATTTTTAGGATTTAGATCTTCCCTTAAAGAGACCGACATTATGTTTAATCTGCCCTTATGTGGAGGTCAATAGTTTGTTACTTTTGTAAATTGAAAAAGTACTTTTCTGAATGTCTAAGCACGAATTTTTATAGAGAGAAAATCAAGTTTTGACAAATAAATAACTCAGAATTAAACGAAGAAAATATTTAAAGCAAATTCTAAAAATCTTTGTCCGCAACAAAGTAACACTACTGAATATTTTGATTCTCTGATTTTTTTCGGTTTCTTTAATTTGGTTTAATTTTCATATATTTTCGTCATCTTCATTTACTACCGTTTGTGGCTCAAGTTTTATCGTGTGGGTATTCTAAGGAGACTAATCATTTAATCTTACAATATACCGTCTGCGTAGCATTAGAGGGTAAATTTGTGGTCACATGGTGAGAAGCATATAAAATCATGTTAAAGCAACGTTTCCAACGTCCAGCAAAATGCGTTGTAATACCGTAATTTTGTTAGCTTGGTTAATTTGTACATATCACATAATGAAGAGGTTGCAAAGCTAACTAGTGTAATGAAAAACAATTAAATGGATTAATATAAATCATTAATCGGTCGGGATAACGAAGAGGGTGTTATTATCTGATTCTTTATGACTTCGGGTAGTTCGCTCAACTTTATCATGAACCGCAGCATTCCATTACGTCATCAATAGATCAATATTATTGGCAAGCTTTTGTGACTACTCTTCATTCCTGATCTAAAATGGAACACATACATCAAATATGTTGCCAAGGACGCCTGGAAAATGGTTGGATCATTTTATCGCTCCATAAGATATTTCCTTCCCGATGCAATCCTTTATCTGTATAAGACCCCAAATTCGTCTTAAGATCGGGTATTCTAGACTGTTGGTACATCTGGAGAAGAGCTGCCATACGCATCATCTACTGCCTGGACAGGGCACAAAACTGACTTTGAAATCTGGTAGGCGATGTTTTTTTCCCCTCACTGCTACCCCTTTCTCACAGCTGAGACATGCTTACCTATCTCTGCTTTATCGTTATTTTTATGGCAGGTGCTTGGTTGAGTTTCATTCTGTAATTCTCATCTGTACACGATTCACAGTTTAAACCCGCCTAGCTACAAACACTATCAGCATTTTCCCCTACTTTCTATCTGTGCTTTAATTGAACAAAAATTACATGAGCAAAATTTTTCTCCAGAACTGCTTGTCTGTGGAATACAATACTGTGAAACTGCTTCCCAACAGACTATAACAATATGGTCATTTTCATAAAATATGGTCATATGGACTATAACAATATGGTCATTTTCAGGTTTAACGTAAACGATTTATTAATAATGCGTCCTCTTAAATAAATTTCCCACATCGCCGTTCATCAAGGTGTCTTCTTAAAAATTCTAATACTGCATAAGTACGGTACAAAAATATATTTATCGCAAACTAAAAAAAAGTATGTGTGTTTTATTCTATAAATATACTACCAAGAAACTGCATATGTCTGTACGTATATCTGTTTTCTAATAGAATATCCTCGTTTTCTACTGTGGACTTGCTAATATATATATATATATATATATATATATATATATATATATATATATATATATATATATACTGAGAAGTACATTATCCGGTGCTATTGCTTATATACGTGTATTAATTCATTAAATTCTATTACATAAACTTTTTTTCATCATTATATTATCGTGTTACTCGTTGATTCCATTGGAATGACAACCTTGTAACTATTTTCTATTGTAAATTAGTATATAATATCCATATTTCCGGGAAAGACAAACTTTAAAAAGATAAAAGACTTTAGTCATTTATTGTATTTATAATTGGACACGTTAAAGTTACTAAATATATCATTAAAGAGTTTGTGACTAGATTTATTCAACTAAAGGTCTGTAAAAGAAATCTAGCGTTAGAAACTTTTATAAAGTGGCACGTGAACCTTCTATCAGTCATTTAACGTTTTTATTATCACGAATGTTCCGACATTATGTCACGCACTGAGTACACCGAAACGTTTAGTGTTTGTTACTCATCCATGAATTAGCTACTTAATTGCTTGTTCTTAATCTTTTTTTTTACATAGGAATCACCACTTATCAAGGCCAAGAGGCTACTTAAGGATAACGGTTAAAGAGTGTACAGTAGTCAATTGGACAATATAGTAATCGTTAGTAATGGAAATTCGGTAAATTTGTTAACTTATATGGAACGGCTCATCAAAAACTTGTTTACGTTAGACTTGAAGACAACTATATTGTAGTCAACTGGAAAGCAGGAAAACGGCAGACATTCCATAGGCGTGCAGTTCTAAGAAAGAAGCTTTGCTCATGGAATCTACGTTTAGGTTTAGGCACATATAAAGAGTGGGGGAAATTAGTGATAGTGTTTTCTGCTAGACGGGTGTTTCTTATGAAAGTTTGACGAGGGGGGACCATAGATTGGAGCTCAGCCGAGCAATATGCGGCATAATCACATCGACTCATCGGTAAACCTGATCAGTACAAAAATGAGTGTGTACCATTGGAGTATACCAGGTGCTGTATGTGCTCTTCGTCTATCTCCGGGTTGTTTCCAGTCTGAACATCTTTTTGTCACTAGAATAAAGCAGTTAGAGATTTCGCATCCCTTGCTTCATTATTGTCATCCATTATCCATCTACGATGATCAGATTGTCCACGTTGTCTCGACGGACGAACGCCCTAAAAGGTAAAATTATAAACTGACGAACGCTTTAGTGACGTCATTGCGCAGATTGCGTATTTGCTTCTATATTTTTTTTCAGTCTAATTGCCCAGTTTTTAATTTAATTCATACTTGGCCAAGTTACTATTGCAAAATCTAAATGTGACGAAGTTCAGGATCTATTCAAAATATATAAGCAGAATATTGGTTTTCTTTCCTTTCCTCCTCAAAGAAGGGAAAGCTCACTAACGACCACAAATGTAAGGTGTGCCCCCCTACTCCAATGACCTGACACAGTAAGGTTAAAATTTCCTTAGCGGCACTTGCATGGTGGTCGAAGAGCAATCTGCCACCACACCGAAGATCTAATTTTTAGCTAAGTACATTTTTTTTTTTTTTTTTTTTTTTTGTATTTTCTTTGCACACTTTATCTTATTCTTATATTTTATTCTATCCTTTTTAAACCAAACAAATCTAACCCTTCTATTTTATATTTTATTTATTTATTTTGTTTGTTTTTTTTCTCGATGTAATTTTTATCTAATTTCTCGGACATCTTGACCCTTCTTGATTCACTTATTTTAAAAACAATTTCCTGACTAATTTCTTTTTTACCATGTCACATCGACGTAGTAATGCGGAGGGGGAATCCCTATTTAGCTTATTTAGATGACAGAAGAACTTTATTTAAGTACAATACTTAATAGTAACAGCAATGGTAAGGTGCAAAAAAAAGTGCCACCTAATTTAACTTTCACTATTCGTTACCTAAATATGCAGTATCTTAGCTGTGATACTAGAGCTATTCTTCCTGAGTGGATGCTATGCTCCGTGCGTTACTTTAATGTCTTCCTATAAATACGAAATACGGAATTCCGATCCACCATGAACTAGTTCTTGTAACTGGAACAAACACCTAACTGCTAGCTACGGAATCCCAATATACATTTTACCTCCAAGACTATTACCTCTGTCTAGCCTGCACGCGCAAAAAAAAAAAAAAAAAAAAAAAATTACCTGCCACTCTAAATCCTAATGTAGATCTGTTTCTTGTAAATTAATAACCCCTATCCCTTGAAGGCTAACAATCTGCTCCTTCCCACCAAACCACCACTTAACTCCTACATTTTACTCCGTTTTGTACTGGAATCTTTAACTTCCAGCCCCTGACTCTCACATGCTAACTGCTTAGTCATCACTAAACATCTATACAATTCTACCCTCTAGACATGCATTAGAGTTCATCCCTATTCCAGTTGGTATTAAACAGCCAAAGTATGTACTCGGAAGCAAAGCACACCGCACGGCATTACACAACTGTCTCCTCTTAGATAGCGTTACAACGCTAATACGTAAGTGAACCAATGCTCCTTGCTATGCTAAATGTCCATAACTTTTACTTGAAAGCTGAAAACATCTCTCAATAATAGAAACTCACCTTGTACCTCCAACTTTACTCGCACCTACTAAAACCAGCCCATATATCTATTTACCAAATTACACATGACTCAAAACTTACTTTTTTTACCCGTACTATATTGCACTCGCATCTCATGCCCTGCTATCATCTAAAATATAGTTTTGGCACAACTCGTAGTTCAATTCTTAACACCTACTCGCACTTTAATATTATACTAGACCCAAGCTCACATGAATAAAAAATAAATAAATAAATAAAAACAAAAATAAAAAAGGAAAAAAAATAATAAAAAATATATATAAACAAAAGTGAAAGCCTCAAACCACATTATCTCCTAACAAGCCTCCTTACAATCATAGTTGCTTACACTGCATGAGCTCTACTCAACCCCTTTATCCACTAACAATGAAATAACAATATCCCTAATCCACTTTGAGGAGTGTAACTATTTAGCAGATATAACCTCTACAAACTAACCCATTAAAATTAACTAACCACGCGGGGTCGCAGAAATACCTGGATTAGACCCCAGGCGCGGAGCAAACCATCTCAGTGGTGACGGACCCAGTGGATCTTTCCAGATAATCCGTCTAGGAGAAGGAAAACTCTGAAACTAAACCAAAGAGGAGGGAGGCCTCTTCAGTCTTGGATGACAACCTTCCTAGAGCTGGTGACTCAAACAAATTACCGGTTTGCAATACCTAAATTGCTTAAGGAGTAGATAGGTCCTGCCTATCGCCCGGCTTCCATACTCCTTCTTTGCCTATTAGTCAGGCGCAGAGATACTATCACAGTGATTCGACAGAAACACCCATTGGTAGATCTTGTTTCTTGTCTAGGGCAATGAACGCCGTTTCCCCCACTCCCGACACACCCCACCCCTAAAGCTGGGCACTTGAGAATGCTTGAGTACCACATATGCCTGAGCAATTAGATTGGGTTGATCTTCCTTTGATGGGTTGAGGGTACCGGATTGACAGTTACTGGCTGCTGTTTCCGACTGGTAGTACAGGAGCCCTAACTCTTTGGTAGCGCTTAGAGCGGCTGCTCCATCAACAGTTGAATAATATCGGGATGTTAGCAGTGCCATGGCGCGCATGGAAAGGGACCCTGCACTCATCCCCGGTGGGCTTTCCTGAGGCCACAGTCCTAGTTGATGGAGGGTCAGCTGATGGTCTACTTGTGTTGCATGTGTGATATTCTGCATAACCTCCTGTTCGGCTTCCCCTAACCCAACTGAAACTCGTTAAAAAACATGACAGTACAATCTAAAAATAAGCTTAAACCAGGCTTAGGGACCAACAAATCCAACTTGTCTCGTCCCTTGAGGCTTGCATTCACAAATATCCGTGGGCTTAGAACTAATTTAGCCGATGTTGAAGCATTTCTCCTAACAAATACCCCGGATATCTTAGCACTAAGTGAGACTAACCTACACTCCTCCATCCCCTCTAACTACTTTAACATGCCTGGATATCTCCCACTCTGCCGTAAGGACTCTGACAGACATATGCACGGACTTGGAGTTTACATTCGTAATACCCTTCCCTTGACTAGAGAAACAAATCTAGAAACGGATGATCAAGCCTTTATGTGCTTTAGACTAATCATGCAACACAACATTAGCTACTTTTACTTTCTCTACCGCTCTCCCTCGACCCAAGACTGCACCATAATAAACAAAGTATCTGACAGCATAGACACAGCACTCTCCTTCGACACTAGCGCCCAAGTACATGTATTTGGTGACTTTAATGTCCATCACAAAAATTGGCTTGGATTCTCTACTTATACAGATGCAGCAGGCAGCGCAACTCATAGCTTCTCTGTATCTCACTCCCTATCGCAAATTGTTACTTTCCCAACCCGCTTCCCTGATCAGGAAGAGCAACACGCATCACTATTAGATCTGTTTTTGACCACAGTTCCTGATGATTGTGTAACGAAAGCCGACAGCCCACTTGGGAACGCTGATCATGCGGTAATAATGGTTGAAATTGCCCTAAACTCCAGACCAAAACTGAAGAGCCAGTGCTCAAAACAACGAGATATTATAAAAAGGCTGACTGGGAAGCTATCAGAGATCCTATCAGAGACGCCCCATGGGGAAATATTTTTTCTCTTCCTGCTGAACAGTGTGCAACTGAGACCACTGAATGGTTCAAAACTGCAATCGAAGCGCATGTTCCCATGCGGAAATTCTATAGCAAGCCCCACTCTCCCCAATGGTTTACTTCGACTTGCGCAACTGCCATTGCTCAAAGGCAGCATGCATTCCGCAGGTTTAACCGACATAAGTCCAGTTCAAACAGACAAAAGTACATAGAAGCTAGAAGTAACGTTAAGAAAGAAATAGCGACAGCTAAGAGGGAATTTACGGAAACCACTAAAAAACGCATCGAAGCACAAAAATTAGGAACTCGTGACTTCTGGAAAATCTACAACAGTGTAGTAAATAATGGGCAATCAACAATTCCCCCACTAACCAACAATCACGAGGTTCTTTGCTCAGCAACCGAGAAAGCTAACATGCTTGCCAGTCGGTTTGCCTCCAACTCTACACTGGACCCTCTAAACCACCCCCTACCTGACTTTCCTATGCGGACAGACGCCACGCTAGACGATCTGGAAATCACCCCTGCTCAGGTGCATGCTATCATAAAAAACCTTGACACTTCCAAAGCATGTGGACCCGACCTCATCCCAGCTGTGCTATTAAAAAAGTGCTCAGCCGAAGTAGCTTCAGTTCTCTCCAAACTCTACAACAAATGCCTTAATGAATCTTGCTTTCCGAGCTGTTGGAAAACTGCTTCTGTGGTACCAGTATTCAAGAATTCTGGCGAAAGAACTGACCCATTAAATTATCGCCCTATTAGCCTCCTCCCACTTTTCGCCAAAATATTTGAGACCTTAATTAACCATGCTCTAGTCCAGCACCTTACAGATGCTAAACTTCTGACCGACCATCAATATGAATTTAGACAAGCCCGTTCCACGGCAGACATCCTCACTGTAATCTCTGAACGCATATACCATTCACTGGACAAAGCGGGAGAGGGCAGAGCGGTAGCTCTAGATATATCTAAGGCTTTTGACAGGGTATGGCATGAGGGTCTCCTCAGGAAGATTAGATCTTACGGTATCACTGGTAGAATACTTAACATAATTAAATCCTTCTTAGATAAGAGAAAAATCCAGGTAGTCCTCGACGGTCGTACGTCTAAACAATATAATATAAATGCGGGAGTGCCCCAGGGATCTATCCTTGGTCCTCTGCTGTTCCTGATATTCATAAATGACCTCCCCGACAAGATTGCCTCTGAGATGGGTATATATGCTGATGACACCACACTCTATAGCAGGCACGACAGGAAAACAAATGAACATATATCTAAAGTAATGGCAGAAACACTAGAGGATGACCTCAAATCAGTAGTGGAATGGGGACAAAAATGGATGGTAACGTTCAATGCCACCAAGACAAAACTGGTTTCATTCAATAATTACAAGAAACCTTCTCTACCACCTATAGCAATGGCCAACAACTCTTTAGCTGAGAGTACGTCTTTCAAGCTCCTTGGCCTAACGTTCACAGGAAACATGAGCTGGAACAATTACATCGAGGGCATTGCCAGGGCCGCTGCGAGGAAGGTGGGCTCTCTCTACCGTGCTAGAAAACTTCTAACACCCGAAAGTATCCTGTACCTCTATAAGGCCACTATTCGCCCATGTATGGAGTATTGCTGTCATATTTGGGCCGGTGCATCGGCTACTAGTCTCTCGCTCCTTGACAGGGTTCAAAAGAGAGTCGCAAATCTGATAGGCCCTAAACTGGCATCAAAACTTCAGCCTCTGTCCCATCGTCGAAACGTTGCATCCCTCTGCCTGTTCTACAAGTATTATAATGGTGAATGCTCTGAAGAAGTGCAAGCACTTGTGCCCCCACGACGTGAACACCCTCGACAGACCCGACAAACTACAAAATCCCACCCCCACACTGTAGAGATCCCTAGATGTAAAAGATCTTTCTACTCCAGTAGTTTCTTCCCCAGAACTGCTAGACTTTGGAATTCCATTCCAGGTCACTGCTTCCCCAACTGTACTGACATGCATAAGTTCAAGTGCAACGTGAACCAACATCTCGCTGCCCTAATCCCTACATAGTACCCCAGTAGATGTTTCCCCTGATAGTAGCCCCCTACATTAAAGTGGCAATGTGCCTTGTTTGGGGTGAAAATGTAATAAAAAAAAAAAAAATATTATGAAATGTTTCATTTTAAGCATATCGTCGCGATTTTAGAATTCATTTAGTCCCATACGACTACATCATCGTCATTATCGTTAGATTGGTAATTCTTGCTTTCCTCATTTTTTACCTTTAACCTTCAAATTCCAAGAAGCATATTCCTAATGAATGAGTAATAATTATTGCTTTTTTTTTTTTGTAGATGGCATTCGCAGATTTCCATATTATTTTATTATCCGTGGTTTAACTATAAATCTATCCATTTCTTTAATCCTTTCCTCGAGTTTTTTTTTTCATTTTTGATAAGTATTGAATTATTATGGAAAAATAGCTTCGTAGTTAAACACACCGGACAAAGATAGTAATTTAAAAAAAAAAATTTCAAATTTTGTCGTGTTTTTTTTTTTACTAATGTCTGAATGTCAACTCCTGTTGGCAGATGGTCTTTACAATGCCTGCCACAACAAATTATGTAAATACATCTGTTGAAAAGTCTGTGGAGAGACGTAACTTCCATTGCAGAGTTGAACATCTGGGAATATGAACCATCGCTGATAACATCAAATGGAAATGTAGTAATGCACTATGACAAAAACTTACAGGCAGATACATAATAGTTTCTCCCTTTTGGATAGGGTCCAAAAAAAGAGTTTTCAATCTAATATATCCCACTTTGTCAACAAAGCTCGAGCCTCTGCCCTATCATCGCAGTGTTGCATCTCTGTGCCTCTGTTACAGATAGTTTTAGTGGAATGTGCTCTGAAGAACTTGACGCACAGATCGACAAACTTAGCAAGACGGCTTAGCAACAAAATCTCACTCCTTCACTGTTGCGGTCCCTAACAGCGAGAAAGCTTTCTACTCTGTTTCTTTTCTCGAACAGCTAGATTTTGAAATCCACTTTCTGCTACTTGCTTTCCTGATTGTACTGATATGCAGAAGTTTAAATGTAACATCTTCTTAATCTGTCCTAGGCATGGTTCCAAATTGTAGTCCCTTACGTCCAAGCGGCGATCTGCCTTATTAGGGGTGAACTTGGGGTAAAAAATATGGAACAAGACAGAAAGAAATGGATTCATTATTAATTTACCTGTTCCAAATGAGTATGAATTTAATAAAGTTGAACGAGAAAAGTAAGAAAATATCAGAATCTCACGACTGATTTAAAGACGACATGGTCGCTGATAAAAATAAACTTTGTGATAGAGGCAAATGGTTTAATGAAAAATGTTGTAAGAAATAATTTGAAACAATTTCCGGAAAACCAAGCTGTAACAAAATACAGATAGCAGCTTCAAAGAAACAACGTTAATTATTAAAAAAAAAATCGGATATAAATTCAAATTGGGATAATGACATTTGACTAGGAATCAAACTATTCAATATTTACCCTTGTACTTCTCCCAGATTTAACTTTCCTGGATCAATGTTTTCTTATATAACTCTCAAAGTTTATTTAGAGAAACAAATTTGTAAGTCATTTCTATTTTTACCCCGAGAGTGTTCAATAAAAAATATATTATTGATTTTTACTACGTCACTATTGGCAAAAATAAATCACATTTCCTTTTATATTTCAGGTACAGCCGGCGGTGCGATATATATTCGGTGGGGGCGTTCCGTTTGCCAGAGGCCATCCATGCGTGTCTATGAAGGTACATATTTAATTAGAACGGAATTCTAACATAGAGTGAAGCGTTATTTAATCTCCATAGTCGGACCACAATGTTGACAAACTTTTCTGGGCGTATTTTGTGTTAGCAATGATGTTGTCTTAATTTCTTATTCTCTCTTGATGTTGACTTATCCTTCCTCTCAATGCTCTATCATAACGTTATTAATAAAGAAATGTCATATATACATTTAGAGTTTAAAAAATCTTTTTAAAACTTTATTATTTTATTATACAGTACATGTGGACTCATAATATATCCCACTCCCTAAGCCATGGGGTGATCGCCTATAGAAAACTCGACTACCTTCTCAACTGACTCAGTCAAGACAGCAGGTGAGATGAGCACGGACCCTTGTCTCAGACGTAACTGCTCGAACATATAGGTTTTACCAGACTTCTATTTGAAAAATTTAATTCTACTCAAATTTGTATCTTACGATAAAAGTTACAATTATTGTCATTTACCCGCATCTAAATATTATGGCAGAACTGCCATAGAATTTCATTGAAAGAATTTACTATTCTCTTTTTTTTAAATATTTCTTCTTTAAATTTCATTATCGCTTTTCTTTCTTTGTAGCATTGTTGATACTCGTTAACATACCCAGACTGAGCATAATTCTGAACACATATAAACGTTGTTAACTCACTCACTTGTCTTAGTTACTCTTTATTTGTGGGTGCCTATTGGCAGTGGTTATACATTATTTTTCTGTAACAGACTGTCATCCAGAATACGATAACAGTAAGTATATGGTTATTTAGTAAAGACAACTTGCCCAAGACTTTAATCGAAGATAGTGGATAATATCATCTAAGCAATTCTGCAAATCGTGTTGCATAACATACGTTTGATCACCACCCTATCACCCTTAATCTAATGTACAACCCAAACAGTTTTTTGACACGTTTAAATGAGTAGATTCAGGTCTAGTTGGAGAGACAAGAGATGAGATACTACATTTTTCCCGCTTTTTGTATTGGACAACAGAAAAAAGCCCAGTGGAGAATTGTCCGTCACTGGCAGAGGCATTTATAGTAGGAATACTTCATAAAAACTGGACGCTTTACAGCCAAACAATAAAGGCAACCCTCAAACCTTAATAGTGCTTAATCCTAACTTCACACATTGTCAACCAAACTGTGTATATGTCATCATCTTTCAAAATAGGAGGACAATTACTATATGATGTCAATTCTAAGCACAGTATAAAACATATACGTTCCGGATATGCTGTAGACAACTTAGTTGTCCGTTCTATCTGCAATCTTGACTACCAGCCAGGAAGACAAATGACAAGAGAACTAGGAAAGACCTTACTAAAGTTCACCAAAGCGCAGCCGTAACCATTAAGTTAAAATTAATTAAATAAAGTCCAGTTGCGCAAGCTTTATATAAAAGATGTTAACCGCAGCGTAAAATCAAAATAATATTGTATTATTTCTATTTCATCCAGAAAAGAGAGTAATGCCACGTGTTTTGACAAGCTTCTGGGTTTGACCTTTACTCCTGATCTGAAATGGAACACGTACATCAAGTCTGTTGCCAAGGTCGCTGGAAAGATGGTGGGATCCTTCTACCGCTCCAGAAGATATCTCACTACGGATGCAATTCTCTATCTATATAAAAGCCAAGTACGTCCAAAGATGGAATACTGTTGCCATATCTGGGCAGGAGCTGCTAAAAACAGCCTATCCTGCCTTGACAGAGTACAAAATAGACTTCGTGGCTTAGTGGGGGATGCCCTTTTCTCTACCCTGCAACCTCTCCCCCACAGAAGAGACGTTGTTTTATCGTTATTTCCATGGCAGATGCTCGTCTGAACTCCAATCTCTGGTCCCCCCTCGCCAATCTTTCACGAAAAACACCCGTCTAGCTGAATCCACTGTGAAAAATTTCCCCCACTCTATATCTGTGCCTAAATCAAAACGCAGATTCCATGAACAAAGCTTCTTTCTTAAAACTGCACGCCTGTGGTTCTCTGTTCCGTCTGCCTGCTTCCCTCCGAACTACAACTTGGTTGTCTTCAAGTCCAATGTTAACAAATTCCTAATGAACCGCCCCCTTAAGTAAACATTTCAGCAAATCTCCTCACTAACGTAATGTACTTGCAATAACCCTTATCCCTGAGTGGCTTCCGGGCCTTGATAAGTGGTGATCACTGTGTAAAAAAAAAAAAATCTATTGTTAGAATATAAACCACGTTACTATGACAGTTTAGGATATGCACAAAAGATGATTCACACCAAAGAATTTTAACATAACACATCCAGCGGCTCCTATGTTATAATTTAATCTATAAGTGTCATACAAATCTGTTCATACTTATACTATATGCTTTGATCATTTTAATGTTCATTGTCAGACGTAATCTTTTCCTTTTCTTTTTGTTATAATGACTAAGGCATATTATACGTTTTTTCTTTTACTATTTCTCATATAGTCCTTATTAGAATATTTTCCTTTATTATTCAAGAAATATGTGTAAGAAATATATAAATTAAAACGAAAGATAATACAATAAAAGTAAAAAAAATAAATGGATTAAAACTTTTAAAATTTTAAATAAATTTAAAGGAATAAATGAATTAAAACAAAAAAAATTTAATTAAATTAAAGAAATTAATTAATTAAAACTTGAAAATTCTAAATTAAATTAAAGAAATGAATGGATTAAAACTTTAGAATTGTACATAAAATTAAATTAATTAATTAATTAATTAAAACAAACAATTAAATTAGATTAAAGAAATAAATGTATTAATACAAAAAATAAAACAAAATTAACGGAATAAATGAATTAAAACAAAAATAATAAAATAAAATTAAAGAAAGAAATAAATTAAAATTTAAAATTTTGGATAAAATAAAAGATATAAGTGGATTAAATAAAAATGACTTCAAAGCTTTTAAATAATTTTAAATCCATTTTTTCTGGAATATATTTCTTGAATAATCTAGGATATAATTCCCTTTCTGACTTTTACATTTTCTAATTTTTCTTAAATAATCCGACGGTATAATTCAATTTTAAACGTTTCATTCCATATGCCTTTCATAAAATAATAAGCAATCTTAATTTTTATTCAGTTCTTTCGTTCGTTATTTTATGCAAATGAAAACAGTTATTATCTATTATTTCGTTTCTTTCCTAAATAAACTGTGTTTTCGATATTCATTGTTTCTAACTTTTCTTCTGTAAACAACGTGTATACTCTTAGTATTCATATTCCGCTTTCTTTACTCGAATAACCACGTGATATTTCCTATTACTGTTTTATTTCTTTTCGTAGTGATTATTTATATAATTGATCATTTAAATAAATGCATTTCAGGTGAAAACAGTATTACGTTCGTATTGTCATGTCGAAGTTAGTATAAATTCCAAAAATTACGAAAAATGATCGAGTCAGAAAAATAATTACAAGTAAAACTAGAATTGTTATTGTAAATAGAATAATAGACTTATCAAATTCATCGTATGTTTTAATGCGGAGAAGTTGTGCCACCATTTCAGAATAAGAATCTTACTTATCTCCCTTGAGTATAATTCAGTTAAATTAAAGGTTTGCCATTTCAAAACATAGTTTATCAGAATGTAATTGTGTACGTCTTTTTTTAAATATATCTAACATATCCTCTACTGGATCATTTTTCGTAACTTTTGAAATTCATACTAATTTCAACATAACTCGTAAACACGTAATATGTTTTCAGGTAAACTGTGTTCGTTTAAAAAAGTCCCAATCCATACATGTATCCTTTCTTTTTTCATTACCTCATAGTGTTATCCATTTCTTTATTCATTTATTTCATTTTTCAATTTGCCTAGGTGTGGCTGCCGGTCAATATTACACTCACACTGGAGGGGCGAGTAATGTCCTCTGTTTACCAAAGGATCCACTTTGGGGCAACTTCACGAGTGCTGCCGAAACAAGTGCTTATATATACGGTGCCGAATATGAACTGAGTAACTACAAAGCACTGGGGAAAAATGGCGTGTTCTCCACAAAGAATGCGCAGTCTCTTCACGATCATAACATGCCTTGTGCTGTGTGTGAAACGAAAAATCCGAGCTCTGTCATAATGCTTCCAGCGAGGGATCAGTGTTATGCAGGCTGGAATCCTGAATATACCGGATACCTAATGGCCGGCCACTATGCCCACAAAGGGAGAGGAACATATATATGCGTCGATAAAGATGCCGAGGCAGATCCAGCAGGTTATCGCGATGAAAATGGGGCCCTGTTTTATCCAGTGCAATCCTCTTGTGGGTCCCTAATATGTCCACCATACGTTCAGAATAAAGAGTTGACGTGTGCAGTCTGCACTAAGGCCGCCCGTTCAAAACCGATACGGTCCTATCTATCCTGATTCATTCAGCAGGCAATAATTGTCTCGTGTCGAATGCGCAGATTCAGAAAAGCATTTTTTATTAGATGAAAGTTTTAAAATCGGTATTTTGTATTATATTTTGGAATGTAGCTGAAATAGGTTGCAATTATATATGTAATCTAGTCGTTACAAAGAAACAAAGGCAAGAAATAAACAAAAATTCAGGTCGGCATTTTTTTTTCTTTTTTTACAAACGCATTTACTATTGTTACTCGCTCGTCCTGACACAACTTAAAAAGTCTCTCTTTTCTGTTCCACTACACGCCTGCCGTAGAAAATCAATTCTTATACCTCCACTTTTTCAATTGCACTCTTTCTTTCGACCGCACGCTGACCACAGCCAGCCCATTCCAGCTTTCGCGTTACACATCCGCTTCCTTCGGCGCCGAATTTGTTTTTCCCTGACTATGGATTGTCCTTTTTTCTTTTTCTTCAAACGCCAGCTCGTCCACACATTCCTAATTTGCATACATATTAGAACGTTGCTCCTGCTGCTAACACAATCGCTTGCCGTCCGTCTTTCGGCTGCTGCTGCTGCTGATGATATTTTCAGACGCACTCATATGCGCTATGTTAAACACACACATACACACATATATATATATGTGTTTATACACATGTTTCACACACACGCACACACACACATACATACACACACACATATATATGTATATATATATATATATATATATATATATATATATATATATATCAGCATAAGAAGTGATAATTACTGTTAGTAGAGAGATGCGAACGCAGTTAGCATAGCTAACTTTGACTTTGAAAGCTAATGCTTTTCCCCCATTCCACTAACAATTAACATTTAACTGGAAGGACAAGATCACAGTGTAGTATCTGTTCTTCAGATGCTCCAATTCAATTTCTTCTTCTCTGTCAGTGGAGGAGAAATCCTTCACGACTGAGACAATTTTTATTTTTGTTCCTTTTCTCCACGTTAAAAAACGACCCTGGTGTCTAACTCTGTCCCGTGGGGAGGCATTGTAAATAGGAACATTTAAATGGAAGGAAATTAAGCGCGTATGAAGCCAGGTCAGCGTTCATGATAGTAGTCAACAAAAGCAAGTTGGAATGATGCTAGTGGACCGCTTTATACAAACACACACGCGTGCTAGTGTGTGTGTGTGTGTGTGTGTGTGTGTGTGTTTTACGGCATATCAACTCTTTTAAGGTTATTTAATGCAAAATCCAGCGACTATGAAGAACAATTTTTAATAGAGTATATTTGTTTTTTTAAGTCGGTTTCTATTTACCTCATAGTTGGGACCCTAATAGGTACTACTAGCCCGGGTCAGAGTGGACCTGGAAGCAATGGCAATTAAAAGGGTGGCTCCACACTCCCAAAAGGCCGCACGATAGGGCCGCACCATCGGATATAGTTTAAGTTCATATCCAGGACCGTATATGTGTGTGTGTGTGTGCGTGTGTGTGTGTGTGTGTGTGTGTGTGTGTGTGTGTGTGTGTGTGTGTGTGTGTGTGTGTGGGTGTGGGTGTGTGTGTGTGTGTGTCTGTGTGTAAAGCAGTCAACTAAAATGTACATTTTTTTGATAAAGTATTCAGGATAATTTCAAAAGGTTACTTTGATTAATCTTTACGTTTTACCCCGAAAACAAACTTTAACATTAAAATGGTTTCCTTTATATCACTTGTTTATTCGTGTTTCTTGTAAAATCAACGAAAAAGGTATGGTTATCACGACTTGGAAAAATAAGGTTAATCTGAAAATATTCATAAACCCAAAAAAAATGTTTTGAATTTTAATTAAATGATTATTTCATTTTCTTTTTGGTTTTTATTAGATTTCCTGTGTAATAAATCTCCTACAAAGAATACTGTTTTACTCTTCATTTTGTTGCTGAGGGATCAGTCCTTCGTGGAGAAGTATACGTTCGATCTTGTCGAAGTTTCTTGCAATCTGAACTCTATGTGAATGTACGTGAGTTGGCGCGAAATTTAAATAATTGTCACATTCTTAACACATTTATCCGTTATGTAGTTTGATCTTTTTTCTTTTCACATCTCTATTGGTATTAACCCTGAACGGGTCAACCCCTTGTGGAGAGAGACAGGATGTATATGCATAATATTTTGGGGTGTAGTTGCCTTTCTTACCTGTAAAAGATTGTGAAAGGAATATTGTGGCGAGGTAAATTGATTCAACCGTTTTACCAGAAATATTGGCAACGGAGTTGATGAAAGTCTTGAATTTCATGTCAACAGAGAAAGTAATTCCCAGAAGTTTGTTAAAAGCAGAGTGTCACCTCAAAACGAGAGCTGTTCATTTTAATTATGGCCAAGTGCTGGGCAGAGTTGCTCTGGTGGTGAACAGATAGGATCTTCGTTTTGGACGCATTAAAGATGATTAAGCATCATTTTCCACGTTGTAACACGCACTCAAGAAAGAACAGAAAGATCTTGGTCGTTGTCGACATGTATAGTGTTCCTATGGTCATATTATCTGCATAAATGTTTACGAATTGTCATGATTTGGGAAATCGTTGATGATGATCAGAAAAAGATCCTTGAGGTCCGCTAGCATAATTACTTCTACCCATTTCAGTAAACCTTACAGAAGTATTGTGAAGTAGACCTTTATGTCAAACCCTATCAAATGCCTTTGTCATATCAAGAGATATTGCTCGAATATACGCAGCTGCCTTCAATAGATTCACTGATCACATGTGATAATTATGTGAGTGGATCAGGTATTGATTTGACAGAGTGGAAACCGTATTGCTATTCACGGATTTGGTTGTGGTTGCTTAAGTGTTTGATAATTGTATTCATTACGGGTTCGGGTAACTTACTCATGGCGTACATGAGACAGATTGAAATGCATTGATGTGCAGTATTTTTAAATACTAATGAGACCGTCAACGTTTCCGAAGTGTTCGGAAGTATTTCTCATGAAGGTAATTTTCAAACAGTTTTTAAAGAATAGGAGCAGATTAAGGTTGCAGCTTTTTGAGCACCATGGATGAAATGTTGTAAGGGCCAATTCCATTGCTGCAATGAAGGTTTTGATAACTTTGGCAACATTTCTAATAGATACATTGACGTACTCGGAGTATTTTCGGTATTGGGAGGAAATTCAGAGGATAATCCGTCCAGGTTGCAGAGGGTTGATTTTGATACAAAGTTCTGTACAAAGAATTTGGTTTTGCCAGATACTGATGACGTCACCTTAGGTTCATTGATGATGGTTGGAAGAAAGGATATGTATCTATTCAGGATCCTGTTTGTTATATGTCAAAGCTCATGGAAACCAAGCTTCTGTTTAGTTACTTTAAACTTGATTAACTGAGAAAATTAGCCACTTGAATTTTCTACAACAATTTTGCAGTGGTTACTGATACTCCTAAAGACGACTTTAGGTTCAAAGTATCTGTTTTGTTGAAAGGAATTGAAATAGTGGTCTTTGTGTGTGATGTCTGTAGAACATTTAGAGGTGTTCCACGACTGACTAAACAGTTTCTGCTGGAATTTCTTAGAGCTTATGTAGCTTTCTATAATGACGACTACCTAAGCAATTGAAACAGGTATTATAGAGGACAGATTCGTTTCAAACATTTAATTTTTTTTATGTGTGTGTAAACAGATACATTTTATCACGTTTAATATCACGTTTAATATTTATAATTAATCCGGGGTAATATGTAGAATCACAAAAGATAAAATCAGCACTTGTAAACTATGCACTTCATTCTTTTTACCACACATATATGGCTATTGATTTTCGTCCTGTATTCTTAATAATACAGCCATCATAGTAAATAGTGTTCAACAATATAGTCACACCTAATAATATGGTATACAAATAATTACAAGAAATATATGGATTACTATTAAATTTAAAGTACATAATTATTCATTTGATATCGACTGTAAGACACAGATAGGAAAATGTCGAAAATTCTTTTTATCAATGGCGTAAACAGTTGATTCTCAAGTTATAAACCAAAGATAGCTACACTCCAACATGCATCCTAGCAGACCCAATTACTAAGTAAAAAAACACTTCAATAAATGTGGTTGTCCCGTAAGAGTCTGCAAGAAAGACACAACTCGATAATCAGTCGAAAAAATGTATATTAAACAGAAAAGTAAAGATAAAAAATAAAGATTGAGATTATACGTCAGTCCGACTGCCACACTGTGCTAACGCCGATAGATATATTCTGCCAGTTTTTATAAGTGGAATAGTCTATTCTTATTCTTAAGATGGAAAAGATCACAGCAATAATTTAAATAATATTTGGGTAAATGACATACTTGAAGAAAAATGGCTAGCTCGAATCAAATATTGGAAGTGTCAGATTTAAAATCACCTCTGATATTTATCATTTAAGATTTCTCATGGAGATTTCGGTACCGCAATTATTTAATGACTACTGATCATTTGTATTGCTTGGCTTATTCGGACTAATATTCTCATCTAAAGTTTTCTATTTCAATGAATTCTATTTCTTCCCGTTTGGTTTCAGAGTTCACATAAAAAAATTGTTCGGAAAAGAGTCGGAGATTACACCTGCCGAAATATATTGAATATAAATATCCAGGTGAAAAAAGCGATATTCAAAATAATCCAAATGATCAAAAGGAAAGGCAAAAATTTAATTATTTTAGCATTTTCTGGTGCGAAAATTACTTTTAATGGTCCCTTCTGATTACATCAACTTTTGACAGTCACGTTTTATTTATTTATTTAGTATCGCTAGCTAAGACTTTTTGGCAACACGTGTTCAGTGTTTAATTAAACTGTAAAAAGCCCGTATTAATATAACGACACACTTTGCATAAACGACACCGTGTATCGTACATAACTTGGTGGCATCATAGAAACGCTCCCACTGTAATGTAGCAGCTAAATTTTATTCAGGAGAAGCAAAAGGAGAAATATTATTTTGTTAGTTGGTATTTGTGGTTATTGGTCCCTGTTACTCGCGGCCGTTTGTTACATGCAAGAGACCTGATAAAACATCAACACTTTTTCCAGAATTTCGAAGTGCTTTCTAATCCAAGGTAAGTAACTCTTTATTACAAATTATTTTAGATAAAATTCTAGGCGCTTTTTTGTAAATTTGAAAATCAAAATATTAAATGTCAAGTACAACCATTGGCATCTATTTAATTGCCATGTCACAATAATGAACATATCTGAAAATTACGAAAAACGATATGATAGAAAGTTAACTATTAATAAAAAAAAAATAATAATTTCCGAAGATAATTAGCGAAAATTGAGTTTTTCTAAACTAGCCTAAGATTTTCCGTTTTGAGATAATATTTACCTCTCTTGTTATGATTCGAGTTCTTGGATTTTCTTTTTATAGAAAAAAATCTATTTTCTCTTCTCCTCGAAAACTAATGACACCATTGATTTTACTTTAAATTTGATAGTATAACGAAGAAGCGCTAAATTTTATTTCAGTTGGAGCATTGTAAGCAAACACACTGTGGCTTGATCTTTTTAAAACAAGAAATATTTAATATCTACACTAAGCAAATTCAATAACAGATTTAATGGGCATTTAATAACATTTAATATTTTATAAGTTTAAAAATCAACATTTATATCTTATTTACATTTTAAAAAGATCAGTTTTTCAAATGTTTGAAAAAAAAATACAGAAGGTAAAAAGATTTATTTTAATGTTTATTAGACTTAAACAAACTAAAACAGTTAAATAAATGATTTACATTTAAAATCTTATAAAAGAAAACAAAGTAATCTAAGAAAATTATTTTTTATATCAAAAAATATATATACATATATATAAAAAAAATATTTGTTTGTATTTCTTTAAAAAGTTGTCATCATGTAAGGTTGATCAGTTTTTATCGCTGGAACACCAAATTTAAAATTTAAAATTATATTAAATTAACAAGAGAGACAACTGCAAACTTTTGAAAACTTAAATAGAAATTTAAAAAAACTTTATATATATATATATATATATATATATATATATATATATATATATATATATATATATATATAGGGTGTCCACAAAGTCTGCCTACTTATGCAGCCAGACTTTTGTTGGCACCGTATAGATTATACAGCCAGACTTTGTGCGCACCGTGTAGATTATGCAGCCAGATTTGTGGACACCCTGTATATATATATATATATATATATATATATATATATATATATATATGGTATATTTTTTGGTTTCTTAATCCCATTCATCCAGAGGAAGTCTCGAAATAAAGACGAAACGTTGATGAACACATAATACGGTTTGTTCCTTTTTATTTTCTATATATATATATATATATATATATATATATATATATATATATATATATATATATATAGAGAGAGAGAGAGAGAGAGAGAGAGAGAGAGAGAGAGACAGACAGACAGACAGACATACAGACAGACAGACAGACAGAGGCGGCAAAAAAGTCCGCACTTGTCATTTTTTAAAAACTGCAAATTTTACCTAAATTTAATGCAACTGTTTAAACAAACTATATCTCATTTGATTGGGATTTTATTCTATAAATTTACCTGTTCATATTTGACTTTTGATTGAAATATTTTAGTGCTCACGTCAATTTAAAAAAAATAACTTCAAATTGAGCAGGCACAAAGAAAGTCCACACAATGGAAAATTGTTATTTAAATGTAACTTTAGGACATTAATGCAACACAAATACAACAGGAACACAATGAACTAGTTAATATTTAGTGGCATAGCCCTTCTGCAATCTATTGAGAATTCCTTGCAGCAATACTCCGGGGAAAGGTCATGCCACTTTTCTTTAATTTTTATCCAAAGTTCTTCCAAATTTGAAATTTTATCATGAATAGCTGTTGCTTGATGTAATACCATACGTTTTCGATAGGATTGAGGTCTGGAGATTGTGCAGGCCAATCCAAACACGGAATATCATACTCTTCCAGGAACCTCTTGAAATTGCTAGTTGTGTGAATGGGAGCATTATCCTGCATGAAGATGTGATTATCATCCAAATTCCGACCGAAATAGGGTGGAAAATGCTCAGTCAACATATTAATGTACTTGGTCGAGTTAATTCAAACTTGCAAGCGAACTATAGGCACTGGACCATTAGTACTAATAATGCACTACACCAAAACTGAACCTCCACCATCTTGCAGCATTAAAACTGAGCACCTAGGATTAAATTCATTGTCTTTCCTCCAACGGACGTACTGCCTACCATCACTGCCTAGCCTATTGAACTTGCTTTCGTCGCTAAAAAGCACTTTTGACCAATATGAAGTGTCATGATCTTCATTGCATCTGACGACGGGTACTTTTGCTAATATATAGATAGATAAATAGATAGATATAATATTCTAGATAAGTTCCAGCTGATGAGAAATACTCTCTTTTTATACATGCATGTGCTTGTCGAGATAATCAATGCTAAAAAAGGACAAAGTTCTTTTCAAGCTCGCATTTCAGGCAATTTCTCTATATACAACATGTATACACAGATGTACACTTCCAATCTAAAGTATACGGTGTACGGTCTTCTAGGAAATATGCTCAGTAACGAGAAAATGTGAGGAGAGACATTAAGTATGATTTGATCAAACTGCTACTTCATGGTGGAGTACATGTATACATAGTCTACAAATTGATTTACTGACAACTTCCTCTCATTGTAGGTTTGAGCGCAGCGGTGTTCGTTTTGTGACCAGTCTCATCCGGTTTGCCGATCTGTGAACTCTTGACAAGATGCAGGGAAACAAGGAACAACGTTATGCTTTCAAATTTTTTGCTAACCTAAAGAAAACACAAACAAGAAGCTTATGGAATATTAAAGGAGGCCAATGGGGATGAACAGACTATCGGTGATTTGACAAATTTTCTGAAGGAAATGAACAGGTTGAGGATAAACCCAGATTTGAAGCACCGAACAGTGCATGCAAGGAGGAAAACATTGAGGAAGTGCAAAGATTAGTGATGCAAGCTGTTGGTATTAGTATTGGCATAGTTCTGCCTGAAGATCTGGATCTCCACAAAGTCTGTGCCAAGTTCGTGCTAAAAATCCTCTCCGACGATCAGAAGCAGTTTCATGTGGAATGTTGCACTGAAATTCTTGAAATGATAGAGGCTGATTCAGATTTCCTGAATAAGGTAGTGACTTGCGATGAGAGTTGGGTCTTCACGTAAACCCTGAGAGCAAGCGTCAGAGTGCCCAGTGAAAGCACCCATACTCCTCCAGACCCAAGAAGGCAAAGGTGAGCTTGTCACAAGAGAAGCAATGGACATTCCTTCCTTTGACTCTCAAGACCTAATTCATGTTGAATGGGTTCCTCAGGGTCAAACTGTCAAAAAGGAATATTAACTTACTGTTCTGAAAAGGTTCAAGGAGAAAATGAGGAAGAGGAGGAAATAGCAGTGGAGGAGTGGTCAGTGGTGGTTCCACCAGGACAATGCCCCATGCAACAAGACAACACTGGTGAACACCTGAATTGCCTATAGGGGAATGAAGGTGGTAAAACATCCACCCTACGGCTCTGACCTAGTTACATGCGACTTCTTCCTGTTCCTACGCATGAAAGGTAGCCTCAGGGAAATCAGATTTCAGTCAACAGAAGAGCTGAAAAGCATCAGAAAAATTACTGAAGAAGGATTTTGAGGTCTTCCAGGATTGGAAGAGACGCATGAAGAACTGTGTAGATGCGGGAGGCCATTATTTAGAAGGGGACAAAGTTTTGTAAGTTTATGAAAATAAATATTATCTCTCCTGATATTTCCTCATTACTTATCGATCATACTTTGTATATTTCTCTGTTAATAAATAATATATTTTATCACTTCTTATCATTTAGAAGTTACAGAAAACACGGAGGTACAATAATTAGACAACATAGAAAATATTATTAAAAAATTCCTTCGCTTAAATAATGGTTTAATTGTATGGGTAACCAATCCATCGGATTCAAAATTCACAAGATATTTAACATTTCGTAAAACTAAAAATTCAAGGGAGGTAAGTAAACATCTTTTAAAGTTGTTTCCCTTTGATCGTACTTTTGTATCCCCCAATTTTCTTTCTTTTTTTTTTTTGTTGTGTATTTGTGTTATTTATTTTGTATTACTAAAATAGTAGATGAATAAAGTTGTCTGACAATTTCCTATGTGTCTGTGCTGATGTGTGCCTGCATTTCTCGCATCCACGTGACAAGCACATTTTTTTTTTAAATGAAATATTTATTAAAACTAAAATGCATTACCTTAAAATATTGTAAAAAAATTAAAAATATAATTCAAAAGATATTTAATTACAAAAGTAAAACCACCAGAATGCATTTCGGTTTCTTTGTAAACAAATAAACCATTTGAATCTCTTGCGACTATTAGCAAAATAAAGGATGAATAAATTTGAGACTTTCGAAATTTGAAAGAAATTTGGAATTTTTTAACCTGTCAAATAGCCATTTTAACCAACTTTGAAATTCTTAGCAAATCTTCATGTATTAAAAGATAGGCCTTTTTTTGAGGATATTTAAATCAAATAAGTTTAGAAATATTAGTTAAAATACGAGGACCGTTCCAAAAGTAATGTCTCCTGTTTTATTCTAAGGAGATTGCAAATGGCATTGTCCTGCTGACTGAACTTATGCATTCATGACATGAAAGTTTCATCTCTCTGTTGTAGATATTGACGGTGTGAGATGCTCAGAAAGCCATCCCTGTCCTGGATATGCATCAGAATCAGAGATGTGTCACTGAAATCTTGCATTAAAAACAGTGGTGATTATGTAAAAAATGAATTCTGAAAGACAAAACTTCATTTTAATGGTGCCACTCCCGTCTTTGTAAATCTTCAACTTTTGAGTTAAAAATAGGAGGAATAACAATCATATTATAAAACATACTCCGAACGTTCATGCACACCCATCGTTAATCGCTGGCAAAAATGCATTGCAAATAGTGCTGACTATTTAAAAAAAAATAAATTCCCAAGCACAAAAATTTGTTTGTTTTAATGGTACCTCTCCCGTCTTTGCAGCTCTTCTACTTTTTAGGTTAAAAAATAGGAAGCGTTTCTTTTGCGGCAACACTCGTAACAGTAACTTAACTACAATTAGTTTTGCTGTTGTTGTTGTTGTTGTTGTTGTGTAAGCATTTGGTTAGGTTAAAACTTTATGCCCCCCAAAAAATATAAAAAAACAAAACAATAGAACACTCTCACTGAAGGAACTTCGTCACATGATCGACAACAGAAATTCTACACTGCAGAAGTTTGTTAGTTGTGTGTTGAAGCAGACAAAACAGTTTATTTATTTTTTTTTGATTTACTAGCAGGCTGCCCAGCATTGCCCAGTCGTAAAATATGCATAATTATTATATTTTAATTAATGCAGAGTTTTTATTTATTATCAACAGAATAACCGTACGTATTAAATGTAACGTTAAATTTCCTTAAAAAAATATGAAGCCAAAAAAAAAAACAATAGGAAGAATCTGAGACAGGTGCATGTGAGTAGTATGTTTTTTTTCTAAACCGTTCACTTCTTGTAAGAAGAAAAAAAAAATACTCGAACTGAGATCAAAACCAAGACCTACAAAGAGTGAGTCAAGTACGATAACCACTAGGCCAACTTGACATGATCTGTAAAATGTGTTTTCAAACCCACTTATTCTTAACATAAGAACGATTCATACACGCGCAGTCGTAAAGCAATTGACAAACGGATAAAAATCTGATGACACTCACGTACCAATTTTTCAATTTTGACCCCATAGTACCCCTTTTTCCAGATAAAAACTGATGAAAAGTTTTCCGCTTTTCAAAATACCCTAGATACCAAATTTCAATTCTGTAGATCAAATATTCGTTGAGTATATAGGTTGAGAAGTGTCCTCATACACACATACATTCTTACTTTTATATATAGATTTGTATGGTTGTTGCACTGTTTACCTATATATTACACCCAGTATTCCCAAATGATCACCCATATTGCACTGACCAGAGTAAACGTAGCTTAACTGTCTTGACCTAACGAGAATCTGTGTGCTAACAAAAACCATATTTGAAAAAAAAAGAAAACATAACAAAAAATAAAAAATATGACAATAAATAATTAAAAATATAACAAAAATAAAAAAAATAATAAAAAAAGTAATAAAAAATCATGACAAATAAATTTAAAAAAACGTAACCAAAACTGATTAAAAAACATAATAGCAAAAAATAATAAAAACATAACAAAAAATAATAAAAAACAATAAAAAGTAATGAAAAACAACAAAAAATAATAATAAACATAACAGAAAATAAAAAATTATAATAACAAAAAATAACAATAAACATAACAGAAAATAAAAAATTATAATAACAAAAAATAATAAAAACGTAATAAACAAAAATAATGAAAAAGATAAAAATAAAAAAAACAACTAAAATATTAAAAAAAAACATATCTTAGCAAAAAAAAAAAAAAAAAAAAAAATTGATTCAAATCTTATTTACAACAATGTTTCAACGCTAAGAAATGCAAACGAGTTGGATTAATTTTATTCAGCAGCTTTTTAACTAAATAATTGAGCCAGTGTCTAACAACTTTGTGTGGTAAATAAGACACGTTGATCAACTTATTTTGTGTTTGTACCTGTCTAGGATATGTCCTCGGTAATTAGTAATAGAGGGTGGCCAGTTAAGGTTACTTTTGAGGCTCACTTACAAGAATGTTGACGGGGCTGCTCATGTATTTTGTAGGTTAGAGTACTTTAATGTTAGGTTTTCCAAGATCACACTTGACTGCTGCCTTACTTCCTCACCATTTTTAATTGGTATACATAGAGTTTGATGTTAAAGCAATAATAACGGTTTCACATTCATTCATATCACTCTAGTAGGGGAAAAGAAATTGAAAAGAAATGAAATTCCTTAAGTAATGGCCGAAACCCTAGAGAAAGACCTTCAGTCTGTAGTGAAATCGGGTCAAAAATGGATGGTAATGTTCAATGCTGCCAAGACAAAGCTCATTTCTTGTAATAATTACATGAAATCTTACCAACCATCAATAACTATGGCTAGAGATACTTTACCTGCGAGCACTTCATTCAAGCTCCTTGGCTTAACGTTCTCAGAAAACATGAGTTGGAATAGATGGGATTATTGCTAAGGTTGCTGCAAAGAAAGTGGGCTCTCTCTATCATGCTAGAAAGTTACTTACGCCTAAAAGTATCTTGTACCTCTACAAAGCCACCATTTGCCCGTGTATGGAGTACTGCTGTCATATTTGGACTAGTGCATCTGCTACTAGTCTCTCGCTCTCGGACAGGGTCCAAAAAAGAGTCACCAACCTAATAGGTCCCGAACTGTCTTCTAAACTTCAACCCATGTCCCACTGACGAAATGTTTCATCCCGCTGCCTGTTCTACAAGTACTTTAATGGTGGATGCTTTGACGAAATACAAGCTCTTGTACCCCCTCGACGAAAATACCCCCAACAAACCCGACAAGCAGCAAAATCCCACACCTTCACAGTTGAGATCCCTAGATGTAAGAAAGCCTTTTACTCTAATAGCTCCTTCCTCAGAACTGCAGGACTTTGGAATTCTCTTCCGGTTTCCTGCTCCCCCAACTGTACTGACATGCAGAAGTTCAAGTGTAATGTGAACAGACATCTTGCTGCTAAACTCCCTACATAGTACCCCTGCAACTTAGGTCCCTGATAGTAGCCCACTACATCAAAGTGGCAACGTGCCTTGTATGGGGTGAAAATGTAATAAAAAAAAAAAGAAGAATATTCAAATTTGCTGAAAAATCCTTTGTGGAATTACCAAAAAGCTTAAAAGGTCATGTTAGATGAAAGTCCTTTGTTAAAACAATAAGATTGGAAGGTGAAAGTCTTTTGTGAAGATAATGTCCTTATTTCTAGGTTTTTGTTTTAACTGGTGAAGTTTGCCTTATTCGAAAGTCCCATGAGGAAAGTAGTCCGTTGTTAGTAATTCTTATAGAAAATGTACGGAGTGGGTGCGTGTGTGCATAAGTGTGTTTTTTTTCGATGCCCGCGTGGCGTGTGTAATTATGATCTCGACAGATTTGAAAACGACAATGAGATGAAAACAAGAGACATGTTCTCGTGTAAAGTTGGAGCAAAAAGAAAGACAGAAAGAATGTTTGTTGCATTTAAATACTTTTTGAATCGGATTCCAGCACAAGATTGCTGCTGCTGATATTTGGTTTGATAGAGTGTTAAAAATCAATCTTCTAAAATTTCTCATTGGTTGATATTGTCACGTGGCATTGTCTTCGCCTGAAATATGTCCATTTTGCTTTTGTTGTTGTGAGAAAAGTGCGTGTGCATATTCGAAATTATGTCGTTGCTTGAAGAACTTATTTTTGTGCAAAATGCACGGGAAATAAGAATCAATGAACGTTCGTTTATTTGCGCATGAGCATGAGTGTGTATGTGTGTATGTATGTGTGTGAGTGTGTGTGTGAGTGTGTGTATGTATGTATGTGTGTGTATGTGTGTGTATGTGTGTGTGTATGTGTGTGTATGCGTGTGTGTATGCGTGTGTGTGTGTATGTGTGTATGTGTGTATGTGTGGGTGCGTGTGTGTATGTGTGTGTATGTATGTGTGTGTATGTGTGTGTATGTGTGTGTATGCGTGTGTATGTGTGTATGTGTGTGTATGTGTGTATGTGTGTATGTGTATGTGTGTGTATGTATGTGTGTGAGTGAATGACAATACAAATACTCCTCCCCAGATTGAAAAAAAAAATCTCTTTTTCTCTATTTTTGTTTTTCAATATGTAACATATTCCTTAAACCGTTTCCTGTTGGTTTTCATTTTGGCAGTCACATCAGCGTTCTCTACAAAAGTAGGTTCTGTAAGAGGTTGCTTCAGTCGGGGAATGACCTGAAAATTTTCTCCTACATATGTCCAACGCGATAGTATCCCTTTCCATTTTTGGAAACAGTGAAATATTTATCCTGCCTGTCCAGAACTGGGTATGGACCCAAATAATTTGGACAAAATGGCTTTTTCACTGAGTCATGACAAATACGTGTTTGGTCGTGTAAAGATCTTTTGGGATATAGGATTGTCTGTCTGTCCTCGTGGGTGTGAAATTTAGGTGAGACATTTTGTCTTTCAACTCTGTGACGAACGTGGTTGTAGGTGAGATCTCCGTGTGTTGATCAAAAAATTGACCTGGTAGAAAGTGGAATCGAAAACTACCTCCGCCGGTGTGCTTTGTAAGTCTTCTTTTACAGAGTTCCATATCATTAATAGTATTAAAAGTATATTGTCTGCCCAGTCTGTACTATTCAGACTCATTGCCAGGGAGGTTTTTAACTGCCTGTGAAAGCGTTCAACCAACCCATTCGGGGAGGCATGATATGCAATTGTCTTGATGTGGTTCGTTCCCAGTAATTGATTAAATTCCGCAAAATGTGTTGATTGGAACTGCGAACCTCTGTCTGTCATAATGACTGTGGGTACTCCAAAAACGGTTATCCAGTCCTGAAGTATGGCTCTGGCTATTGTTGCAGCTAAACTATCCTTAACGGCTATGGCAGTAGGCCATCTGCTGAATCGATGATAGTCAGAATGTGGGTGTGTCCCTTTGAAGTGGGTAACGGTCCTATTGAATCGATGTGGATGTTGGTGAATCTAGCATCGGGTGTGTTAAAAAGAACCTAGTGGTGATTTTGTGTGCCTATGAATTTTGTTCTTTTGACAAGGTATGCACATCTTAGTCCAATTTCGAATATCTGTGTTCATATTTGGCCACGAAATGTTGCATAATTAGCTTTAGAGTAGCTCTTTTTCCTGAATGAGATAAATTGTGAAAATGTTGGAAAACTTGTCGTCTGAGGCTAGGTGGTATGTATGGTCGTGGAAGCAATCGCTGTGCTGAAGGGTACGGACATTTTTTCGAGTTGTAAGGAATTGTTTTCCTGAACATCTTTAAGTGTTGTGTCTGATTCATGTTCTCGTACTATCAATTCCATGCTTAGCGAGCTGGAATTTAGAGAAGTGATCATCACTCTGGACAAGGCGTCTGCTTCAATGTTCTCCTGGCCTTTTACGTATCTTATATTTATTAGCCAGGCATAGAGGTCGAATCACAGGGATTCGGCAGAAACACTCAGTGGTCGATCTTGTTTCCTGACTAGGGCAATGAACGCTATTTTCCCCACTCCCGACACATCCAATCCCTTTAAACTGGGCACTTCGGAGTGCTTGAATGCCATAATGGCATTGCAAGTAGATTGGGTTGATCATCATCTGATGGGTTGAGGGTACTGGATGGACAGTTTCTGGCTGCTGTTCCCGACTGGTAGTACAAGTGTCCTGACTCTTTGGTAGCATTTAGAACGGCTGCTCCATCAATATATATTTGGATGTTTGTAGTGCCATGTTGCACATGAAAAGGGACCCTGCACTCATTCCTGGTGGGCTTTCCTGAGGCCACAATCCTAGTAGATGGACGGTCAACTGATGGTCTACTTGTGTTGCATGTCTGGTAATCTGCATAACCACTTGTTCAGTACCTCTTACCTTAACTGAAACTCTTAAAAAGATGAGAGCACAATAAAAAATTACACTTAAACCAGGCCCAAACTCAAACAAAATCAAATTGCCTCCTTCCTTTAGGCTTGCATTTACTAACATCCATGGGCTTAGAACTAATTTAAATGATGTTGAAGCATTTCTTCTAACAAATACCCCAGATATCTTAGCACTAAATGAGACTAACCTACATTCCTCCACCCCCTCTAACTTCTTTAACATGCCTGGATATCTCCCACTCTGCTGTAAGGACTCTGACAGGCATATGCACGGGCTTAGAGTCTATATTCGAAACACCCTCCTCTTGACTAGAGAAACAAAATTAGAATCGGACAGTCAAGCCTTTATGTGCTTTAGACTTAACATGCAACATAACATTAGTTACTTTTATTTTCTCTACCGCTCTCCCTCAGTCCAGGACTCTACCCTAATAAACAAAATCTCTGACAGCATAGATACAGCACTTTCCCTCGACACTAGCGCACACATGCATGTATTTGGCACTTCAATGTCCACCACAATAACTGCCTTGGATTTTCTACTTACACAGACGGAGCTGGTACCACAACACATAGCTTCTCTATATCTCTTTCCCTATCACAGATGGTTACGTTTACAACCCGTTTCCCAGATCAGCAAGAAGAACACGCATCACTTCTAGATCTGTTTCTGACCACAGTGCCCGATGATTGTGGAACAAATGCCCACAGCCCACTTGGGAATGCCGATCATGCAGTGATTATGGTTGAAATCGCCCTAAACTCTAGAGCCAAAACTGAAGAGCCATTGCTCAAAACTACGAGCTATTATAAAAAGGCTGAGTGGGAAACCATCATGGATCTCATCAGAAACACCTCATAGCGAAATGTTTTTTCACTTCCTGCTGAACAGTGTGCAAATGAGACCATTGAATGGTTCAAAATGGCAACTGAAGCACATGTTCCCCGTGGAAATTTTATAGCAAGCCTCACTCTCCCCAATGGTTCAAATTGTGCAAAAGCAGTGTGCGTACCACAGATTTAACCGACATAAGTCCAGTTCAAACAGACAAAAGTATATAGAAGCCAGAATAACTGTAAGAAAGAAATAGTGACAGCTAAGAGAGAATTTACTGAAACCACCAAAAAATACATCGAAACACAGAAATTAGGAATCCGTGATTTCTGTAAAATCTACAACAGTGTAGTAAATAATCGGCAATAAACAATTACCCCACTATCCAACAATCATGAGGTTGTTTGCTCAGCAACAAAGAAGGCTAACATGCTTGCCAGTCGGTTTTCCTCCAACTCCACACTGGACTCTGCTAAGCACCCCCTCCCTGAATTAGAATCTAGAGAAACACAACGAGACAATTAATAGACAAGATTTGTTAGAAAAAAAATCGTTAAAAAATTCTTATCGTTAAATAATGGTTCATTTTTATATAGAACCAATCCATCGAATTCAGCGTTAACAAGATATAAAACATTTCCTAAAACTATTATAATTATTCAAGGGAGGTAATAAAAATATTTTTACAAGTTGTTTCCCTTTGGTCGTGCATTTTCCACTTTTCTGTTTTTTTGTTGGGCATTGTGTAATTTTCTATTTATTTTACTAAAAAATAAATAAAATAATAAATATAAATCCAATGAAAAGTATTTAATGTCTAAAGTACTACACCAGTATGCATTTCGCAATAAAAAATGATGAATTTGTGACGCTTCGAAACTTGAAAGAAATGTGGAAGCCTTTAAACTGTTGAATAGAACGTCATTGAATTGGCTTTTAAATTTGCCACAAATTTTCAAGTATTAAAATATTGCAAGTTTTTGAAGCTGTTTACACCCAATAATTGTAGGAATAAAGATTAAAACAAAAAATACTCAAAGACAATTTATTGTTGTTTGGTTTAAATTATAAGGAAAAACATAAAAGGATAAAATACATTCTCTGGAGAAGTTTGCTGTATAATCAAGAGAAATTTTATTTTCGGTGTTATCTATGTATGGCATATTGTTTTATGAATAATTGATATATTATGTGAAATGTAACACACACTTTCTTGATTCCGATGAAGTTTAAATGTAAGGTAAACCTATGTCTTGTTAACCTTTCCTAGGCATGATCCCAAATATTAGCCTCTTATGTCCAAGTAGCAATATGCATTGTTAGGGGTAAATATAAAAAAAAAGAATACTTCCATAATAACAACAAAGCTGCAGCCATCAACTCCACCACCAGCACGTGTGTTACGTTTTCAAAAGCTGGACACATCCTAAACATGGACGCACAAAACAACATAATAATAAAATACCTAGACCAGTTCATCATAGACAAACTTCATAAAAACAACAATCCATAAACCACAATCATAAAAACAATAATCATAAAACAATAATCATAAAAACAACAATCACAAAATCAATAATAACAAAATCAATAATCATTAAAACAATAATCATAAAAACAACAATCACAAAATCAATAATAACAAAATCAATAATCATAAAAAAAATAATCATAAAAACAACAATCACAAAAACAACAATCACAAAATCAATAATCATTAAAACAATAATCATAAAAACAATAATCATAAAACAATAATCATAAAAACAACAATCACAAAATCAATAATAACAAAATCAATAATCATTAAAACAATAATCATAAAAACAACAATCACAAAAACAACAATCACAAAATCAATAATCACAAAAAGAATACCCATAAAAACAATAATCATAAAAACAATAATCATAAAACAATAATCATAAAAACAATAATCATAAAAACAATAATCATAAAAACAATAATCATAAAACAATAATCATAAAAACAATAATCATAAAAACAATAATCATAAAAACAATAATCATAAAACATAATCATAAAAACAATAATCATAAAAACGATAATCATAAAAAACAATAATCATAAAAACAATAATCATAAAAACAATAATCATAAAAACAATAATCATAAAAACAATAATCATAAAAACAATAATCATAAAAACAATAATCAGAAAAACAATTATCATAAAAACAATAATCATAAAAACAATAATCATAAAACATAATCATAAAAACAATAATCATAAAAACAATAATCATAAAAACAACAATCATAGGCCCAGGAATTAGTTGACAAAAACGTGATGAGACAACAGCAACTATGTAAAGCAATAATTACTGAAGATAAGTTAAGATACTCAGCATTCATATCTCGTTTAGGTTAATCACCGGAAGAAGGCCATAGGATGAGTTTGTCAAAACATGATGAAACAACAACTATGATAATAACAATTCACAAATGCCCCTGAATTATTTTTTTAGTTATTTGCTGCATTCACTTATTATGTGGTTTGCTATTTTATATATTTGTCCTTAGAGTCTTTTTTTTTTTTTTTTTACATGGGGGTCACCATTTATCAAGGCCCGGAGGCCACTCAGGGATAAGGGTTATTGCGTGTACAGTAATCAATGAGATAGTATTGTAGTAATCATTAGTATTGGAGATTTGATAGAGTGTCTTACTTAAGGGGGCGGTTTGTCAGGAATTTGTTTATGTTGGATTTGAAGACATCCAAGTTGTAGTCAGGTGGGAAACAGGCGAAGGGAAGAGAGTTTCACAATCGTGCACCTCCGAGAAAGGAGCTCTGCTCATGGAATATACGTTTTGATTTAAGCACAGATAAAGAGTGGAGAAAATTATTGACAGTAGTTTCAGCCAGACGGGTGTTTCTCCTGAAAAATTGGCGAGGGGGGGGCGGGAGATTGGAGCTCAGACGAGCACTTGCCATGGAAATAACGATAAAACAAAGACAGGCTCGCAACGTCTCTTCTGTGGGAGAAAGGCTGCAGGGAAGAGAAAAGTGAATCCCCCACCAAACCACAAAGTCTATTTTGTACTCTGTCAAGGCAGGATAGGCTGTTTTTAGCAGCTCCTGCCCAGATGTGGCAGCAGTACTCCATCCTGGGACATACTTGGCTTTTTTACAGATAGAGAATTCTATCAGTAGTGAGATATCTTCTGGAGCGGTAGAAGGATCCCACAATTTTCCCAGTGTCCCTGGCAACAGATTTGATGTACATGTTCCATTTCAGATCGGGAGTAAAGGTCAAGCCCAGAGCCGTCCATTTCAATTGATGCCAGATGGGGATCAGAGCGTTGATGATGTAAAGACAGAAGCTTGGTTTTGGATGGATTAAAAGTGACCAGCCACCTTTTCCCCCATTGTACCACACGCTCAATATCAGAGGAGAGAGAATTAGAGAGAACTTTGTCATTTACGGCCTTTGATGTGTTGCCATAGATGGTCGTGTCATCCGCATAGATGTCAACGAATGATTTAAGTATGTGTTTTGGGAGATCATTGATGTAGATCAGGTAGAGAGTTGGGCCCAGGATGGACCACTGGGGGACTCCAGCATTAATACTGTGGGCCTCTGATTTCTGCCCATCAACCACTACTCTTATGAACCTATCAGAGAGAAATGATTTAATGATTGAGAAAACATTTCCAGTAATACCGTAGCTGGAAATCTTGTGAAGTAGGCCCTTATGCCATACCTTATCGAAGGCCTTCGATATGTCAAGAGCAATTGCCCTGGAAAGGAAACCTTTGTCAAGAGATTCACTAATCCTATGTGATATAACCGTTAGCACATCTTCTGTAGATCTTGCAGAGCGGAAACCATATTGCATGTCACTAAGAATGTTGTATCTGTTGAGGTAGTTTACTACTTTGTTATTTAATATGGATTCCAACAACTTACTCATGACACATAGGAGACTTATTGGTCTGTACTGAGAGGGAGATGACTTTTCACCTGAATTCTTAAATACAGGGCACACTGATGAGGTTTTCAGGGTGTTGGAAAACACTTCTCCTTAAAGCAATGCTTAAACAGTTTTGTAAGTATGGGAGCAAGTTCTGGTTGGAGCTTTTTCAGCACTATAACTGGAATGCCGTCAGGGCCAGTTGGTTTACTGGAATCAAGGTTCTTGATTAGCTTGGCGACCTCACGAACAGATATTTGTATGTTGCATAGCGTGTTGTCTGTTATAGGAGGAAATACAGGGAGTTGATGGCCATTATCGCATAGGGTAGAATTAGGTCCAAAGTTCTTTGCAAATAGTCTGGCCTTGTCTGATGCTGACGAGATGACCTCAGGTCCATTGATGATAGTTGGGATAGAATGCACACTTCTGTTCAAGATCCTGTTTGCTATTTGTCAGAACTGGTGGGAACCAAGCCGCTGCTCAGCTACTTTGGATTTAACAGATTGTTCTCTTGCATTTTTTTATTACTCTTTTACAGTGGTTACTGGCAGTCCTGAAAGCAGCTTTAGTCTCAGTACGTCTATTACTTTTGTAGCTATGGAAAAAGTGATTTCTGTGCACGATGGCAGCAGCACATTCAGGGGAGAACCATGGCTGGCTATTAGGTTTTTGTTGGAATTTTTTAGATGGTATGAATCGGTCTATGCCTACAATTAACCATTCGGTCAGGTCTGATATAGAGGACACATCCTTTTTAAACATGGAACGCAGATGTAGGTTAGATATGAATGTACGGAAGCTTTCCAAGTCAGCCAATGAGTATCAGTATACAGTACGGTGGAGAGGTACGTCTGAAGACTTATTACATTTCATTTTTATCTTAACTGCTACAACAGAGTGGTCAGAGGATCCCAGAGGAGATAGAACGGAACATAAACATAGCTCAGGGGAAGTTGCGAGGAAAAGGTCTTGAAGGCTTGCATATTTACCGGGTGTATCGGGCACACGGTTGGGTTCATGAACAATCCGAGTGAGGTCATAGGCAATGGCAAAATACTGACAGAACCTCCTCTCGTCATTGGTTTTATTTGAGTGGGTCAGCCATTCCACATTATGGACATTGAAGTCACAGCAAATGTGAACGTTAGCCGAAGGATTAGCAGACAGGATGTGGTCAATTTTCTCAGATATGCTCTTAAAGATAGTAACCCCACTGTTGTGGGGGCGATAGAGGGAAAATATAAATGCAGTGGTGTAAGCTAGTGCAACACGGAAGCACATATAAGGTAAATTAGGGTCTTCTCTGGAGATATCCCTACCACATAGAAAGCCATAGTCTTCTGTTATATTCTTTTCCTAGTATTTCCTTGCGTTTAGCTTCTTTGATCTTATTTTATTACACAACTCCTAAATAAATGTAAATGCTTCTTCTCCAATCTATTTCACCATTTCCCCATTCAAAAGCTTTATTCCTTTAGTTTCAACAAATTTTTCTCTTTTCAATTTCAGGACGAATGTTATTACTAAACACGTGAACCATAATTACGAGAATACTTAGCATTCTTTCGAGCCACAGCCATTTGCTGTATCCTTCTAGCAGAACACTTTTAATCCATGCATGTTCTATTAAGGAATTACATTAGTCAAAATTCCGTCAATTTGTAATGCACTCCTTTCATACAAGCTAGCAAGTTTTTATGCAATATTTCTAGACGCCATCTTGGAGTTTTCCAAGTTGGAATTTTCTTATATTTGTTCACTTTTGACAACATTTTGTGTTGCCTTGACCTTTCTGTTTCATTCTCCAGAACATACAGTCATGAAGCACAACTGTTATATTGCTTTTGAACATTCCAAATATCATCCTGAAACGTTATACGTCCTTCTGAATTTGGTATTCCATTTGAGTAATTTCAGTTGTTCCTAGAACTTCTGATTAGTAATAACCATCTTGTGATTAGTTCTAAATAATAATAATAATAATAATAATAATAATAATAACTAGAATGACTTTAAAGTTATTCGCAAAAGATAAAGAACAAATTGACAGTTTAGTAAACATGGCGCCTCTCGATGCCAAATTAGTGGGTAATTGTTACGGCTTTACCTTATCATGTGCTACAAAAAAAAAATTCATTTCTTTTTCTCTTACTTTCCATCTCTGCCCTGCTCTAAGTAATCTGTCGACCTATTCCACAAATCTCAAATCTCAATCATGAAAGGTTTCCAGAAAAAATACTCGATTAAACCCAGACCTCCAACTTCCCATGCAGACCCTCACTACCATCAGGGGTCTACGTTCCAACCTTCCAGATGTTCATACTCTATTACAGGAGACTAAACCAGACCTATTATTCCTAAGCGAAACTGGAATTGGACCGACTTCTTCCCTAGATGAGTTCGTAATTAAAGGATACTCAACCTTAATCTAACCGAATGGTTAATTGTAGGCATAGACCAATTCATACCATCTAAAAAATTCCAACAAAAACCTAGCAGCTAGCCATGGTTCTCCCCAGAATGTGCTGCTGCTATCGCGCACAGAAATCACCTTTTCCATAGCTACCAACGTAATAGATGCACTGAGACTAAAGCCGCTTTCAGGAACGCCAGCAACCACTGTAAAAAAGTAATAAAGAATGCTCAGTCCGTCAAGTCCAAGGTAGCTGAGCAGCGGCTTGGTTTCCATCAGTTCTGGCAATTACCAAACAGAATCCTGAACAGAAACGTGTGCTCTATCCCAACTATCATCAATAGACCTGAGGTAATCTCATCAGCATTAGACAAAGTCAATCTCTTTGCCAAGAACTTTGCAGCTAATTCTACTCTTTACGACCACGGCTGCCAACCCCCAGTATTTTCTCGTATATCAGAAAACACGCTATGTGATATACAAATATCTGTACGTGATGTTGCCAATCTAATCAAAAACCTTGATTCCAATAAAGCTTCTGGGTTTGACCTTTACTCCTGATCTGAAATGGAACATGTACATCAAGTCTGTTGCCAAGGTCGCTGGAAAGATGGTGGGATCCTTCTACCGCTCCAGAAGATATCTCACTACTGATGCAATTCTCTATCTATATAAAAGCCAAGTACGTCCAAGGATGGAATACTGTTGCCATATCTGGGCAGGAGCTGCAAAAAACAGCCTATCCTGCCTTGACAGAGTACAAAATAGACTTCGTGGCTTAGTGGGGGATGCCCTTTTCTCTACCCTGCAACCTCTCTCCCACAGAAGAGACGTTGCGAGCCTATCCTTGTTTTATCGTTATTTCCATGGCAGGTGCTCGTCTGAACTCCAATCTCTGGTCCCCCCCTCGCCAATCTTTCACGAATCCACTGGGAAAAAATTTCCCCCACTCTTTATCTGTGCCTAAATCAAAACGTGGATTCCATGAACAAAGCTTCTTTCTTAGAACTGCACGCCTGTAGAATTCTGTTCCGTCTGCCTGCTTCCCACCGGACTACAACTTGGATGTCTTCAAGTCCAATGTTAACGAATTCCTAATGAACCGCCCCCTTAAGTAAACACTTCATCAAATCTCTACACTAACGTAATGTACTTGCAATAACCCTTATCCCTGAGTGGCTTCCGTGCCTTGATAAGTGGTGATCACTGTGTAAAAAAAAAAAAAAAAAGCAACCGGCCCTGACGGCATTCCAATTATAGCGCTCAAAAGGCTTCAACTGGAACTAGCGCCCGTACTTACAAATTTATTCAAGCATTGTCTTAAGGAGAAATGCTTCCCAACACCTTCAAAAATCTCATCAGTATGCCCTGTATTGAAGAATTCAGATGATCGCTCATCCCCCTCTCAGTACAGACCAATAAGTCTTCTGTGCATCATAAGTAACTTGCTGAATCTGTGTTAAATAGAGAAGTAATCAACCATCTCAGCAAAAATAACCTTCTTAGTGACATGCAATATGGTTTACGTTCTGCTAGATCTACAGCAGACTGGCTTACAGTTATATCTGATAGGATTGGCGAATCCCTCGATGGAGGCTTCCTCTCTAGGGCAATTGTTCTTGACATATGAAAGGCCTTTGATATGGTATGGCATAAATGTCTACTTCACAAGATCTCCAGTCATGGTATCCCTGGAAATGTCTTCTCAACTATTAAATCATTTCTCTCTGATAAGTTCTTAAGAGTAGTGGTTTATGGGCAGAAATCAGAAGCTCTCAGTATTAATGCTGGTGTTCCTCAGGGGTCCATCCTGGGTCCAACTCTCTTCCTGATCTACATCAATGATCTTCCAAACCACATCCTTAGATCATTCGTAGACATTTATGCTGATGGCACTATCATCTATGGTAGAACTTCAAAGGCTGTAAACGACCAAGTTCTCTCTGACTCTCCCTCCTCTGATATTGAGCACGTGGTACAATAGGGAAAAAGTGGCTGGTCACTTTTAATGCATCTAAAACCAAGCTTCTATCTTTACATCATTAACACTCTGTTGCCAAGCTGCAATCAATCGAAATGAATGGCTCTCGTCTTGGGGAGGCTTTATGTTTTGACAAGTCTCTGGGTTTGACCTTTACTCCTGATCTGAAATGGAACATGCATATCAAATCTATTGCAAAAGTCGTTGGAAAAATGGTGGTATCCTTCTACTGCTCCAGTAGATATATCACTCCTGATGCAATCCTCTATCTATATAAAAGCCAGGTTCAGCCAACGATGGAGTACTGTTGGCACATCTGGGCAGGAACTACTAGAAGCAGCTCATCCTGTCTTGACAGAGTTCAAAATAAACTTCGTAGATTAGTGGGGAATGCCCTTTTCTCTCCTCTGCAACCTCTTTCCGGCAGAAGAGACGTAGCGAGCCTGTCCCTGCTTTATCATCATTTTCATGGCAAGTGCTCATCTGAACTTCGGTCTCTGGTCCTCCCTCGCCAGGATTTCAGAAAAAACACTCGTCTAGTCAACATCACTATCAACAATTTCCCACACTCTTTATCTGTACCTACATGTAAACGTAGATTCCATGAACAGGACTTCTTTCTTAGAACTGCACGACTGTGGAATTGTATTCCGCTTGCCTGCTTTCCAGCTGACTACAATCTGATTGTCTTCAAGTCTAACGTGAACAAGTTCTTGTTGAATCGCCCCTCCCCAAGTAATCTAAGTTATAAAATTCCCACTAATGTTTACTATGCTAAAATCAAAATGACTAATGTATACGCATTAACCCTTATCCTCGAGTGGCCTCTGGGCCTTGGTATGTTGCGACCCTCATGTAAAAAAAAAAGATATAAACATGAAATGTGGATTATCTAAATGTGGGATGCTAATCATGAAAAGAGGAAAAGTAGTGGAAAGTGATGGCCTCTGCATCAATGATGGTGAAAGGATGAGGAACATTGAGGAAAGTGGATACAAGTATCTTGATGCTTTGGAGACGAGTGAAATAATGCATGGCCAGATGAAGCAACAAGTAAAGAAAGAATATACCAGAAGAATTAGGATCATCCTGAAATTAAATTAATTAAATGGAGGAAATATCATCTCAGCCATGTATTCGAAAGCAGGATCAGTTGTCAGATACGGAGCAGGAGTCATAAAGTCGACAAAAAAAAATGAACTGAAGCAACTCTCTACCACCCATAGCAATGGCCAACGACTCTTTATCTGAGAGTCCATCTTTCAAACTCCTTGGCCTAACGTTCACAGGAAACATGAGTTGGAACAATTACATTGAAGGCATTGCCAGGGCTGCTGCAAGAAAGGTGGGCTCTCTCTACCGTGCTAGAAATCTACTAACACCCGAAAGTATCCTGTACCTCTATAAGGCCACCATTCGCCCATGTATGGAGTATTGCTGCCACATCTGGGCTGGTGCATCTGCTACTAGTCTCTCGCTCCTTGACAAGGTTCAAAAGAGAGTCGCAAACCTGATAGGCCCTGAACTGGCATCTAAGCTTCAGCGTCTGTCCCATCGACGAAATGTTGCATCTCTCTGCCTATTCTACAAGTATTTTAGTGGTGAATGCTCTGACGAACTGCAATCACTTGTGCCCCCACGACGTGTGCACCCTCGACAAACCCGACAGGCTACTAAATCCCACCTCCACACTGTAGAGATCCCTAGATGTAAAAGATCTTTTTACTCCAATAGTTTCTTCCCCAGAACCGCTAGACTCTGGAATTCCATCCCAGGTCCCTGCTTCCCCAACAGTACTGACGTGCAGAAGTTCAAGTGTAACGTGAATCGACACCTTGCTGCCCAAATCCCTACATAGTACCCCAGTAGTTGTTGCCCCTGATAGTAGCCCCCTACACCAAAGTGGCAATTTGCCTTGTTTGGGGTGAAAATGTAATAAAAAAAAAAAAAAAAAAAAAATGGACAGGAGAACGAAAAAATCGATGACAACACCCAAACGCAAACGTAGATAGGTTGTACCTGAAAAGACAGGATGGTAGAAGGGCTTTATTGGAGTCACAGATTGTACATATGTGAAAGTTCACAGCCTTGATAAGTACTTATGTGCTTCATGGGAGAACAAGTTGAAGGAAGTAAACAGCAATAATGCATTGGAGAACAAGAAGCATGGAAAGAGCAGAAAAGGCATCAAGAGGGATACCAGAACAAAGTGTTACATGGGCAGTTCCACACAGCTACAGAGAAGCTGAAGAGCGCCAAGTACTGGGATTGGCTAAGAAACAGTTATTTGAAGAAAGAGACTGAAAGTTATTATTAACAGCAGCTAAAGATGAAGCCGTATGCACAAAGAATTTGAGAAAATGAGTATACGGTGAAAATATTGACCCAAGTTGTAGAGTATGCGGTGCCGCAGAGGAAACAGTGTCCCACATTTTTTCAGAATGCCTGAAATTAGCACAGAAGGAATATAAAGAAATAAGACACAACAATGTTGCAAAAGTGATCCATTGGAAATTGTGCGAAAAATCAGGATTTGAAAGATCTGACAAGTGGTACACACACAATCCTGAAAAAGTGCTGGAGTCCGAGGAATGCAAAATTCTATGAGATTTCCCCATACAAACAGATAAAACATTGGAGCATAATAGGCCAGACATCACTGTAGTTGAGAAGAGAAAGAAAAAGTGCCTTCTGATTGATCCGTCTTGCTCCTTTGACATTCACATCGGAAAGAAGGAAGAGAAAAAGTACACCAATTATTCCGACTTGAAATATGAGATTACTACGATTTGGAAATTGAAAAAAGTTGAGGTAATCCCTGTTGTAGTGGGGGCGTTGGGATCGGCGACGAAAGACTTTGGCAAATCGATACAGAAAGCAGAAATGTTACGAAAACCTTGTTTACATGGAATAGCCAGAATAATTCGGAAAGTGTTGGATATAAAATAGAGAATATAGGGTAGCTGCAATACCTAAGACCACTGTTGCAGCTCAACTCCCGAGAAAAAAAACATCAATCTTGAGAACAGAAATAATAATAATTTGTGCATTGATTTATTGTTGACTTTTATCTTTATCTTCACAGTTGTTTCCCCACGTTTCGGCTAACTCATCCTATGGCCTTCTTCATGTAGTTAACCGCAAGGGATAGAAATGCTAAATCTTGTAACATAGTTGTTGTCTCATCACATTTTGCCCAACTAATTTTCTGGCCTGTTTTGGGTAGGATTGAAACTGCTATCTTCAGATAATGCTCACCTGAAACTATAGACACTCAACGCCTTTATCCACTGCGCCACAGGCCCCAAACGGCAATCAAAGTTGGATTTATGGTCTAATAAATCGAATTTTGTGTTTTTATCTGGTTTTCTATTGTCGCGTCCATACCGAATTGTATTATTTTTTTATTTTATTTTTTTATTTTTTTGAAATGAAACTTCATAATTTCTGTAATCACTTTTTAGTAGGTACAGGCAAAATGAATGCTCAAAATATATAAACATTTTGACCCCCCCCCCTTTATTTAAAAATTTAACGAAAAATCAGATAATTAATCAATTTCAATGAAATTTTCAGTATTTATCAAATAATGATCATGGAATATAATAAAATAATTATTAAAGTTATGGTTTTCAGTAGTAAATAAAAAAGTTATGGTTTTCAGTAGTAAATAAAAAAGTTATGGTTTTCAGTAGTAAATAAAAAAGTTATGGTTTTCAGTAGTAAATAAAAAAGTTATGGTTTTCAGTAGTAAATAAAAAACGCAAGAATTTATTTTTGCTTTTTTTATATATAAATAAAGCATCGTAATTTGTAGCAATAAAAAATATAATTATTAAAGTTATGGTTTTCAGTAGTAAATAAAAAAGTTATGGTTTTCAGTAGTAAATAAAAAAGTTATGGTTTTCAGTAGTAAATAAAAAAGTTATGGTTTTCAGTAGTAAATAAAAAAGTTATGGTTTTCAGTAGTAAATAAAAAAGTTATGGTTTTCAGTAGTAAATAAAAAAGTTATGGTTTTCAGTAATAAATAAAAAACGCAAGAATTTATTTTTGCTTTTTTTTTATAAATAAAGCATCGTAATTTGTAGCAATAAAAAATATAATTTTTACTCGAACATTACGAAAAAAGCCCTAAAGTCCGTATTTATGAATTCGATATAACCCGAAGAAAAATGAATTTATCAAACTACCAATATTACCATTGAATTAAACATTGTTTATTTATAATTTTCACACTCAAAAAAATATAATAGCAAAAAATATTTCTCCTTTTTTTTAAGTTACAGATTTCGCATACTTTTATATGCATGATTTTAATAATTTCCTTGCTCGCAAGAATGTGAAACTTTTGGCATAACGTAATTTTTATATAATCTCGAACAATAATTTAAAAAAAAAATTTCAAAACAGGAATATAAAAAAATAATTAAATTAAAAATGATAAAAATTGATACAAACGATCGAAATAGGAATGTATGGATGCACGTCTGTGGAAAAAAAAGAAATCTGACACCCCATACCTCCTTTTACTATCATGATTTCATTTTGAAACAGCGTTTTGATTGGCTGAAATTTTAGGTTTCCGTATATTCGTGTTTACAAACCTTTATTGGTTGTGTTTTGCCGAACAGCATAATTACTTGCTTTTTGAGGGCTAATTAAGCTGTATTTTGTATAAACAAGGGTTTTTTATTTACTTCAATATCTTAGGACTTTACTTTACTAATTTTCATTGAAATAGACACTGAAAACTAATATTTGTCTTTTAAAGAATTTTTACAATGAATTTATTTAACTTCAAAATTTAGCTGAATTCGTTAGCTCGCCATGGAAACATTTTCATAACTTTTTTTTTTCACGTGTACAAATATTTTTTTACTTTAGGAAATTACCTTTAGTCTTTAATCTTTCAAATGCAACCAAAAAATAGTCGGAAACCTACAAAAAAATTATGATAAATCGGCTTTCAAAACTAAGTCCCCCTTTTTTTGCCCGCCCATTTTTTACGGACTATTATTCTCATCTTCATAGTTGTGGTTTCACCACGTTTTGTCCAACTCATTCTATAGCATTCCTCAGGTGGATAACCGCGACAGTATAGGAATGCTGAGTTTTGTAATTGTGTCCCTAGTGAGTACTGCCTTCCATAGTTGTTGTTGAATGAATACAAATGAATACACAAATTATGAAGCCTCATCCCAAAGAATTTCAAATAATAATAATAATAATAATAATAATAATAAATCTGAGGAAACTTGATGAACTTAGACTCCAGGAAACACCACAAGTTGTTCTCAGAAAGTACACTTTGATGATGGCCTGTGTGAAAACTCCTAGTGAGTGAATAATAATAATAATAATAATAATAATAATAATAATAATAATAATTATTATTATTATTATTAATATTATTATTACTACTACTACTACTACTACTACTACTTATAATAATAATAATAATTATTAATATTATTATTATTATTATTATTATTATTATTATTAATAATGATAATAATAATGATAATAATAATTATTAATATTATTATTATTATTATTATTATTATTATTATTATTATTATTATTATTATTATTATAAGTAGTAGTAGTAGTAGACTCAACCTTTGGATGTTTTTAGTTGTATTTTTTTTTCTTGAACATCAGGTCAATTTCTTTGACTTTAGACATTCAAGCTGTATTAACATTATCACCGTTCACAGCGAGCAAGCGTTTTGTAAAATTGTAAAAGAAATTGTATTGTCAATCTGATTAACCCCTTTTTGGTGATTTTTGTCACGTTTCCAAGATTTTCATTTACAATGGGATTCACCTTGACTCTCATACAGTTCGGGGTGTTGATATATTAGTATTGTTTCATAACATTCTTAACTTTATGACATTTTATTTATTTATTTATTTATTTATTATTATTATTATTATTATTATTATTATTATTATTATTTTATTGATAATTATAACCATATGAGCGGGTTCCAGAGGGACATTCATTTTTAATTTGTCTAGTATAGATGTTTCCCTGTTGGTCAAATCCCTGTCGTGGACATCAATATAATGGTCTCACGGAACAGTTTACAACAGTCACACAATGTGTAGTTCTAGGTGGTCAGGGGCCCTACGAAAGTTATGCGACGCAGCTCCAGTCGCTTTCATGAAGACAAGGTTGATATGACGCCAGAAGCACAGTCGCTGATCTCTTCTTTCTTCTTTCCTGTGCTGAAAAGAAAGATCATGCAACTTGGTTGTTCCTTCTTTTAAGTTCGCTCGTAAGCAGTCACAATAATAATAACTGACGCTGGTGGTCATTTTCGTATGAAATTAGTTATTCACAAAAGACAAAATAAAAAAGTATGTATAGTTTTTCACAGGAGAATCAAAACAAACTAAATAAAATGTGGTTTGCAAGTTTTCTCTTTTTGGTGGTTACAACAGTCGATGAACGGGGTCTTAGTAAGTTTGTATAATAACAGATTTTTGCTTCCAATCGGTCAATGGACGAGTGCTTATCGAACTGCAAAGTGGGGAACGGTGGACTGTCTCTCACAGTCGACTTACTCAAGACTGTGTAAAAACTGATTTTTCTTGCTCTGTACAGGCTTATGTATGCCGGGTTGGGGTGTGTAAGAACACGGCTGGTTGTCCCAATATATAATAATAATAATAATAATAATAATAATAATAATAATAATAATAATAATAATAATAATTGTTTCTGTGGTATATTTATTAGGACTTTAAAGAATAGAATTGCGCGTCGTTTGGCTTAAAAATTTATTCATATAATACACGAGAATTTCTTCACAATTTCTTCTTGGATTAATGCAGTATTTCTATGAACTGTTTAATGCCAGTAGCCTTGGTAACGAATTAGATGTATGTGCTCTATCTCAGATCAGGAGTAAAAGTCAGACCTTGTCAAAACATGGAGCCTCCCCAAGATGAAAGCAATTCATTTCGATTGATGCCAAACAAGGATCAGAGCTTTATGATGTCAAGATACAAGCTTGGTTTTATATGCATAAAAAAACCCAGCCACCTCTTTCATCATAGCACTACGTGATCACGATCAAAGAGAGAATCAGAGAGAACTTTTTCATTTACAGCCTTTGAAGTGTTGCCATGGATGATAGTGTCGTCAGCATGAATGTCTACAAATGATCTTAGGATGTGGTTTGGGGATTATGCCAGATTGAAAAGTGATGCTTCGCCGTCCTGTTTTATCGTTATGCTTTCGTCTGTTGTTTCGCCGTTCCAAACATGATATCCGCTTAGCAAGCAAATGAGAGTTTGCTTTGATCGGACAGAGGCTTTCACCTCGAAAGCGACACGCTACGCAATTAAATATGACGTGAGTAAAAATAAATCATATAAATTAAATAGAATATAACCAAATATATTTTTTGCTTTCTATGTTTACGATTGGGACAACCGATTTGGGGGGAGGGGTTCGGTAATTCCTGGCCTGTTTAACCATTTTATTTATTTTACATGTTTTTTCTTAAACTAACTATTGTCTCATGAGGAAGTGCTAGGGTATATATATATATATATATATATATATATATATATATATATATATATATGTGTGTGTGTGTGTGTGTGTGTGTGTGTGTGTGTGTGTGTAGATCGTCAAATAATGATTAAATCCCTCTGACTGACGTTAAAAGCATTTAATAAGAATAAATGTTTACATTTCAACTGTATCTCTCGCGGCTGACGGTAGCTGAATGATTCGGGTCCGTGTGAATGAAGACTGATAAGACTTCAGTTGCCGGGGTTCGAATCTCTCGACTGACGTTAATCGTGAAATTCTGTACAGATGATTCCCGAAAGGATGAAACACTAATATCTGTTGGTATTTTATAATTATTATAGTAAAGATTATATATATATATATATATATATATATATATATATATATATATATATATATATATATATATAATGACCATACCTTTTAGTTTAGTGCTTCTTCATAAGCCTTTATCATGATATATATATATATATATATATATATATATATATATATATATATATATATATATATATATATATATATATAAGCAACAACCCCGGCAGCAACGTGTTGAACCCCCTCCAATTCTCCCAACAATTTATTTTTCATTTGATAATGATACTTCGGACTAACGTTTTCTCCTTGTATCCATTTGTGAATTATTTCACGGAATTCTGTCTTTTCGGTGACCTCGAATCATCTTCGATTTACGGGATTTTTTTGGGTTTTTTTACATCTGGATCCTCCACTTTTACCAGGTTTTTGGATTTTATCGGCCTTGGATCTTCCACTCGTCTCTCGAACATCCATGCACATGAAATCATTTTTTCTTTTTGCCCATTCCCTCCGCTTTACTGTTTTTTACTTTTACGCAAGTATGTTCTACGGCTTACTTGCAGTTTCAGTAAATACTTTGCAAAAGCAAAATCTGATTCCGACTTCAGCTTACTCCTCTCCTCTGATGAGAAGGAAAGTATTTCTTTCGAATCTCTGTGGATTAAGGACAACTCCTAGACAAGGTTAAAAAAAAGAGTCGCCAATCTGATAGACCCTGAACTGGCATCTAAGCTTCAGCCTCTGTCCCATCGACGAAACGTTGCATCCCTCTGCATGTTCTACAAGTATTTTAATGGTGAATGCTCTGAGGAACTGCAGATACTTGTGCCCCCACGACGTAGACACCCTCGACAAACCCGACAGGCAGCTAAATCCCACCCCCACACAGTAGAGATCCTCATTCTACTCCAGTAGTTTCTTCCCCAGAACCGCTAGACTCTGGAATTCCATTCCAAGTTCCTGCTTCCTCAACTGTACTGACATGCAGAAGTTCAAGTGCAACGTGAACCGACACTAAATCTGACCCCCAAGATCGCCATGGGCATGGAATATGTGCCTACATAAAGGATGGCTTCCCGTGTGGCAGGGATATCTCTAGAGAAGATCCTAATTTACCCTATATGTGCTTCAGGGTTGCACTTGCTAACACCACTGCATTTATATTTGCCCTCTATAGGCCCCACAACAGCGGAGTTACTATCTTTAAGAGCATATCTGAGAAAATAGACCACATACTGTCTTCATATCCCTCGGCTAACATCCACATATGTGGTGACTTCAACGTCCATAACGTGGAATGGCTGACCCATTCAAATAAGACAGATGATGAGGGGAGGTTTTGTCATGATTTTGCCATTGCTTATGATCTCACTCAGATTGTTCGTGAACCCACCCGTGTGCCCGATACAAGCCTCTTAGACCTTTTTCTCTCAACTTCCCCTGAGCTATGTTCATATTCCGTTCATTCTCCTCTAGGATCCTCCGACCACTCCGTCGTATCAGTTAAGATAAAAACGAAATGTAAGAAGCCCCAGACGTACCCCTCCACCGTACTGTATACCGATACTCTATGGCCGACTGGGATAGCCTCCGTACATTCATATCTGATTTACCTCTGCACTCCATGTTTAAAAAGGAAGTGTCCTCTATAGTATCAGATCTTACCGAATGGTTAATTGCAGGCATATACCAATTCATACCATCTAAAAAATTCCAACAAAAACCTAACAGCCAGCCATGGTTCTCCCCAGAATGTGCTGCTGCTATCGCGCACAGAAATCACTTTTTCCATAGCTACCAACGTAATAGATGTACTGAGACTAAAGCTGCTTTTATGTCTGCCAGCAACCACTGTAAAAGAGTAATAAAAAATGCAAGAGAGCTATATGCCCAGTCTGTTAAATCCAAGGTAGCTGATCAGCGGCTTGGATCCCACCAGTTTTGGCAAATAACAAATAGGATCCTGAACAGAAGTGTGCGTTCTATCCCAACCATTATCAATGGACCAGAGGTCATCTCGTCAGCATCAGACAAGGCCAAACTATTTGCAAAGAACTTTGCAGCTAATTCTACCCTATGCGACGAAGGCCATCAACTCCCCATATTTCCTCCTATAACACAGAACAAGCTAGGTAACATACAAATATCCGTGCATGAGGTCGCCAAGCTAATAAAGAACCTAGATTCCAGTAAAGCAACTGGCCCTGATGGCATCCCAATTATAGTGTTAAAAAAGCTTCAACCAGAACTTGCTCCCATACTTACGAAACTATTTAAGCGCTGCCTTAAGGAGAAGTGCTTTCCGACTCCCTGGAAGACCTCATCAGTTTGCCCTGTATTTAAGAATTCAGGTGATAAGTCTTCTCCCTCTCAATACAGAACAATAAGTCTCCTGTGTGTTATGAGTAAGTTGCTGGAATCCATATTAAATAGAGAAATAGTCAACCACCTCAGCAGGAATAACCTTCTTACTGACACACAATATGGTTTCCGCTCTGCAAGATCTACCGCAGATGTGCTGACGGTTATATCCTACAGGATTAGTTAATCTCTTGACAAAGGCTTCCTTTCTAGGGCAATTGCTCTCGACATATCAAAGGCCTTCGACAAGGTATGGCATAAGGGTCTACTTCACAAGATTTCCAGCTACGGTATAACTGGAAATGTTTTCTCAATCATTAAATCATTTCTCTCCGATAGGCTCATAAGAGTAGTGGTAGATGGACAAAAATCGGAGGCCTGCAATATAAATGCTGGAGTCCCTCAGGGGTCAATCCTGGGCCCAACTCTCTTCCTGATCTACATCAATGACCTCCCTAAACACATACTTAAATCATTCGTTGACATCTATGCTGATGACACGACCATCTACGGCAACACATCAAAGTTCTCTCCGATTCACTCTCCTCTGATCTCGAGCGCGTGGTTCAGTGGGGGAAGATGGTGCTGGTTACCTTTAATGCATCTAAAACCAAACTGCTATCCTTACATCATCAACGCTCTGATCCCCATCTGGCATCAATTGTGATGGATGGCTCTCGTCTGGGTGAGGCCCCCTGTTTTGACAAGCTTCTGGGTTTGACCTTTACTCCTGATCTGAAATGGAACACGTACATCAAGTCTGTTGCCAAGGTCGCTGGAAAGATGGTGGGATCCTTCTACCGCTCCAGAAGATATCTCACTACGGATGCAATTCTCTATCTATATAAAAGTCAAGTACGTCCAAGGATGGAATACTGTTGCCATATCTGGGTAGGAGCTGCTAAAAAACAGCCTATCCTGCCTTGACAGAGTACAAAATAGACTTCGTGGCTTAGTGGGGGATGCCCTTTTCTCTACCCTGCAACCTCTCTCCCACAGAAGAGACGTTGCGAGCCTGTCCTTGTTTTATCGTTATTTCCATGGCAGATGCTCGTCTGAACTCCAATCTCTGGTCCCCCCTCGCCAATCTTTCACGAAAAACACCCGTCTAGCTGAATCCACTGTGAAAAATTTCCCCCACTCTATATCTGTGCCTAAATCAAAACGCAGATTCCATGAACAAAGCTTCTTTCTTAGAACTGCACGCCTGTGGAACTCTGTTCCGTCTGCCTGCTTCCCTCCGGACTACAACTTGGATGTCTTCAAGTCCAATGTTAACAAATTCCTAATGAACCGCCCCCTTAAGTAAACATTTCAGCAAATCTCCTCACTAACGTAATGTACTTGCAATAACCCTTATCCCTGAGTGGCTTCCGGGCCTTAATAAGTGGTGATCACTGTGTAAAAAAAACAAAAAAAACAACATCTTGCTCCCCAAATCCTAACATAGTGCCCCAGTAGTTGTTGCCCAAAGTGGCAATGCGCCTTGTTTGGGGTGAAAATGTAATAAAATTTTTTTTTTAAAAATCACTTTTTGTTTCGATTTTGAAAAATAAATGTGTTTTTAACACTTGCTAAAGTGATTATCAACATATTTCATTAATTCTTTGTTCTTATATATATATATATATATATATATATATATATATATATATATATATATATATATATATATACGTTTAGAGGTACAAAATTTATATAATGATTTAAATAAAATGTACGGAAATTTCTCGAGAGCTTTTTCGGCTATCATCTCGTCAGGAGAAATGAATAGCATATAAAATAATATTACTGGCAAAATTAAAGAGCATTACGGAGGAATTTGGATGTGCCAGAATAAGAAGAAAAAAAAAGATTAAAAGAAAGATTTAATCTAAAATGACTGCGTTTAAAACCGATTAAAACTAAACTTGGCACAACGAGGGAGAAAAAAAGAAACGGGGGAGAAACGGTTCAAATTCCCCAAAGAGAAATAACGTTTTCGTTGTCTCCTTTTGCCGGCATAAAGAAGGTTTTCGAACGGCAATAGAGACAGACTCCAAAATCTTTAAATGGTTTTTGGAGTCTGCTGTGTGTAACACCTCGATCTACTCTATTTTATATTTATCATCACAGCATAGATTGTCAACCAAATGCTGGCCAATAGCTGAGTCCAAGGCTACGGAAGGAGGAAGACTATCAGATCCTACCCTCCCCTGTCTGATTTTAGATGGAACGTTCTGGTTTATACGAATTACCAAATGCAAAGATGTTCGCCTGACATAACCAGCATCGCACTGGCATTTAAATTGATAAACAATATTACTAATCTGGGTATAAGGCAAACTATTTTTGCGAAAAGAAGGTCTCGTAGTGTATACCAAACGCAAGGAAACAGAATAGAAGCACTTATAAACACTTCTAACAATATATTTTGACAATTTAATACTAATAATAATGTGTGCGTGTGTGTGTGTGTTTATTAGCATTTGTAATCAATAATGTTCAATACATTCCAATTTCACGGCGAAACACAAACGTTTCTGCGTATATATATAAAAGAATGCCAATTAATATGTAAAAATAGTAAATTGTTTAATACTAAACTATGGAAATGTATTATATGCTTTCATTATCACTGTTTGTTTATTCATTCATGTGTATGACCTTGGTCGTGTTTTGAAATTGACTCTTAGATCATGTGAAAAACAATTAACGCAGAAACAATGACGTATAGAATTGAAAGAATCCATCAATGCGTAACGACATAGAAATTACAATTTGTGTCAGTCTTTCCTGAGACAAAGCGCAAATATGGATACGCTTACACCAGCGTTTATAGATTACATGGTGAATAAAGGAGAAGGCGCTGAAAAAAACTGAAAGTTATTTAAGCTTGTTTTCTCATTGGAAAGTAGGCTCGTTTGAATTAGTCCGTTTTAAGTCTTTATTTAGTTGCTTTTTTTAAAATTCTTATTATTACGTTTTCACCCCAAACAAGGCACATTGCCACTTTGGTTTAGGGGGCTACTATCAGGGGTAGCAACTACTGGGGTACTATGTTGGGATTTGGGCAGCAAGATGTCGGTTCACGTTACACTTGAACTTCTGCATGTCAGTACAGTTGGGGAAACAGGGACCTGGTATGGAATTCCAGAGTTTAGCGGTTCTGGGAAAGAAACTACTGGAGTAGAAAGATCTTTTACATCTAGGGATCTCTACTGTGTGGGGGTGGGATTTAGCTGCCTGTCGGGTTTGTCGAGGGTGTCTACGTCGTGGGGCACAAGTATCTGCAGTCTGCAGTCCGCCAGAGCATTCACCATTAAAATACTTGTAGAACATGCAGAGGGATGCAACATTTCGTCGATGGGACAGAGGCTGAAGCCAGTTCAGGGCCTATCAGATTAGCGTCTTTCTTTGGACCGTGTCTAGGAGCGAGAGACTAGTAGCAGATGCACCAGACCAAATGTGACAGCAATACTCCATACATGGGAGAATGGTGGTCTTATAGAGGTACAGGATACTTTCGCGTGTTAGTAGTTTTCTAACACGGTAGAGAGAGCCTACCTTCTTCGCAGCGGCCCTGGCAACGCTTTCAATGTAATTGTTCCAACTCACGTTTCCCGCGAACGTTAGGCCAAGCAGTTTGAAAGATGTACTCTCAGATAAAGAGTCACTGGCCATTGCTATTGGTGGCAGAAAAGGTTTCTTGTAATTATTGAAGGAAACCAGTTTAGTCTTAGCAGCATTGAATGAGAGCATCCATTTTTGTCCCCATTCCACTACAGATTTGAGGTCATTCTCTAGTGTTTTTGCCATTACTTTAGATATATGTTCATTTGTTTTCATGTCGTGCCTGTTATAGAGTGTGGTGTCATCAGCATATATACCCATCTCAGAGGCAATTTTGTCGGGGAAATCATTAATGAATATTAGGAACAGTAGAGGTCCAAGGATAGACCCCTGAGGCACTCCCCCATTTATATCATATTGTTTAGATGTAGGACCGTCGAGGACAACCTGGATTTTTCTCTTATCTAAGAAGGATTTAATTATGTTAAGTATTCTACCAGTGATACCGTATGATCTAATTTTTCTGGGGAGACCCTCATGCCATACCCTATCAAAAGCCTTAGATATATCTAGAGCTACCGATTTGCCTTCCCTCGCTTTTTCCAGTGAATTGTATATACGTTCAGAGATTACAGTTAGGATGTCTGCTGTGGAACGGGCTTGTCTAAATCCATATTGTTTGTCAGTCAGAAGTTTAGCATCTGTAAGGTGATGGACTAGAGCATGGTTTATTAAGGTCTCAAATATTTTGGCAAAAAGTAGGGGAGGTTAATGGGGCGATAATTTAATGAGTCAATTCTGTCAGCAGAATTCTTGAATACTGGTACCACAGAAGCAGTTTTCCAATAGCCCGGAAAGCAAGATTCATTAAGGCATTTGTTGTAGAGTTTGGAGAGAACTGGAGCTACTTCGGCTGAGCACTTTTTTAATAGCACAACTGGGATGAGATCGGGTCCACATGCTTTTGAAGTGTCACGGTTTTTTATGATAGCATGCACCTGAGCAGGGGTGATTTTCAAATCATCTAGCGTGGCGTCTGTCCGCATAGGAAATTCAGGTAGGGGGTGGTTGGAAGCGTCTAGTGTGGAGTTTGAGGCAAACCGACTGGCAAGCATGTTAGCCTTCTCGGTTGCTGAGCAAACAACCTCGTGATTTTTTATTAGTGGGGGAATTGTTGATTGCCCATTATTTACTACACTGTTGCAGATTTTCGAGAAGTCACGCTTTCCTAATTGTTGTGCTTCAATGTATTTTTTAGTGGTTCCAGTAAATTCTCTCTTAATTTTAAGCGACCCCAAGGGTGAAAATTTAGGAAAGGTAGCACAAATAAGAATTCGGAGCATATTAAGTATATTGAGAAACGCCCAATTAAGATACGCAGAAGTACAATTAATCCTAAGGACCTCAACGTACCCAATGACCATAGACAAAATATAGAGACTAAATTCAGGAGAACATAGATGTCGCTAACTCAGATAAGGTTCAAATGAAAATAGATACTGAGAATAATCCATGAATAAAAATAAAACCGTACGGAACTCCGATACACAAAAGGGAGTAAGTAGTAGAAGCTGTCAAAGAAATGTTGGAAGCTAAAGTGATTGAACGCTGAAGATCACCTTGGATTTTCCCTCTTGTGGTGATTGACTAAAAGAATGGGGGATACCGCTTTTGTGTAAATTTTAGAGCCTCAATAACATAACTATATGCCACTAACATTCTCGGGGAGAGTTATTTGGTAGAGGGACGTCCTAGGAACGAAACCAGCTCTCCGGGTGTTAGACACGATATCTAACGATAGGCACATGGAAAAATCAACGCGACGGGTCGATATGTCGTCGGTTATACCCGGCTGGCATGGGTCGCTTCTTGAGTCTTCATTGCATCGTTGCAGGCAGCATTTCCATCGTCGCATTAATGGGAGTAATCGTAGGCTGAAATCGAATGCTTGTACAAAAAATAGAGAACAAATGCATTTTTATAAAAGTATATAATTTATTTTACGTTTAAAAATGAGGGAGCATATTCAGTCGACCCATTGCATTCACACCAAAATGCTACGTGCCTGGTGCGGGCAAAATCCAGGCTACAACTATGTTAAACCAATAGAATTATATTTTATTCTCTCTTTCAATGGAAGAAAGGATGAAAAAAGGAGTGCAAGAGAGAAAGAGAGAGAGAAAGAGAGAGAGATAAAGAAAGAGACACATTTATACATAAAGTTTAAGCATTGTTTTGTTTTTGTATCCCATCATGCGTTCTTTCGAGTTGACTTTTCAAATTCTAAGGTCCTATATCGTTTTGACTTTGTTCAATATTATAAACAAACTATCATTCTTGACTCGAGTAATCCCAGATTGATATATTTTAACATTTTCAAAATCACAAAGCACCTGCTTAACACATCTGCACCTCAGAAGTACAAACGAGTTAGGCACACAGTTCATTAATGATGAAATCCCCAGCCACCTCAAAAGGAGCGCTCTCCATTGTGCCACAACTAAGTTCCTTGCTTACCCACTTCCATTAATAAATGACATATTGGCCCTTTTAGACAAGGCAACTTGTTTTTCCACCCTTGATTTGAGACCAGGGTACTGGCATGCAGCTCTTGATGAAGATGACAACGAAAAGGCTGCATTTGTGTGTACTATGGGCTTTTCCAATTCAAAGTTATTCATTTTGGATTGGGTAATGCTCCAGGTGTTTTCGATGATATACTACATTTTATCGAGCAACATAAATGAACATTTCTTCAAACGGTATTTAATAAGCTGAAAGCATGGGTTAAAGTTAAAACTTGCAAGGTGCTATTTCATGATGGCAGAAATAAAATACTTGGGATTTGTCATAAATAAACAAGGAATTGAACCAGATGATGATAAAGTCAAAGTAATTCGCTCGATGCCAGAAGCTAAGACAGACAGGTCAGGGGTTTTAGAGGCGCAATCGGGTATTACCAAAGATTCATACCAGCATTTTTAAGAATATATACCTTCTTATAGCTCTCACAAAAAATACCCGCTTTAAATGATTGTTAGCGATCATTTCATACGCTAAAAGATCAACTATCAACGATACAACTATTGGCCTACCCAAACTTGAATAAACTAATGATACTGTATACAGATGCAAACGATCTGTGTATTAGGGCATGTTTAACTCAACAATATCTTGAGAAGGACAGCTCTTCTTAACTGCAATTAGGTACCGCCAATGATGGTGAATGCAGTGGCAACGGAGTAGGTTCGTATGTTTTTCGCAGCTTAAAAAACCAAATCCGTTGCCACTGTATTTCCATCATTGGCTCTGCCTAATTGCAGTTGAGATTTCATTTTGTTCCGCCAATCAACCACAATCAATTTCACTTCATGGTTGTTTTAGAAAATTATGTAAATAAACGTTGTTATTGTTTACGACAAGCATTTTCCGATATTTTCTTTTGATTGCTTGGCAACTTTTCTTCCCTCCAACACTAAATCTTACCATCGTCGACTGGACCGCAACCATCTCGTCTTTCTACGGATCTTAAAGCAACGTGGGCGTGGAAGGAAACCGAGAACGACCAGTCGAAACATGTGCCTTAACAGGGTGCCTTAAATAAGTTTCCAGATTTTTTTCGTATGGGCACTTTTTTTGATAGTACACACATGAAACACTTGTACGATTCCAACAACATTTGGAAGGCCCCATTGGAAGGTGAGGAACTGTCTTGAGGCCAATCTTGGCAAATAGTCTAATCTTAGCGCGCATGGGGCAAAATTCGCGCACATCTCTCGCAAATAATTGTGTGTACATTTCACACACTGGCATCAAACCGTGCACTTATTGTCTTTAAAGACACACGACGGTATTTTTCCGTGAAATTCTTTATTTGGCCAATCACTTCTGGTGTGGCACTATATCTCAGTGCTACGGTTGCTAACACACTCTACAGCATGACCGGGTGGTGATTTAGTCATAAGCGTAGAGATACAAAGAAATGCAATCCCAGAATTCCCTTTCTAGATCGATCTCTTTTTCGGCCGGGCAACATGGGGTGAGAACGTGTGTTTCTGTCTCTCCGTGAACGAGAGGGGGCACCTTCTGTCCATCAGCACTAGTTAGTACTATCTATGTAGCTAGCCCAGTCTAATAATTTTCAAAGTTTAAGTATTAATTGCGTTTGATCCTTTTTGTAAAACATTGTAAAATATTGTTATATATTAATGTATAGAAATAAAATAGTTAAGATTTCTCATAAATATTACGATTGTGTCGTGTTGTGTGTTTTATTGAGTCTGCCATTGAATGCCTCCTCCATCAAACAACGAAGTGGTCTGGAGGACGAAGAAAGAAAATTCCAACCAGAATACCACCAGGGTGAAGAGGTCATCTTAAGAAAAGAAAGGAGCCACACCCACATCCAATATCTCAGGTATGATTTTCTTCTTGTTACACAGACCCTAATGACTGGCCATCTTCACATCTTCCCGAGACCGTTTCTAAGACAACTAGTGTAACATGTGAAGCCAGTCACACGCCAATGACCTGCTTATATCTCTCATCATTCCTCACAGACTCTTTGCCTTTCTTGAATCTCTTATGCCACTCAAAAACTGATGTTCGATTCATACAAGATGGCTGAAACAGTCCATATGTTTTTGTTACATTTTCCAAACGAACTTTTATTGCATATCCTTCTTCTAAAGTGTCCTCAACTCCAGATTACAGTTTTGCAATTCACCAATCTAGCTTTAGTAGGGTGTATTCCTATTTCTGCTGTAGCTGTTCATTAAAATCTGAAATCATAAAACCCAGTCAGTCATCTTAAAAGATGTATAACAATAACATACTGAATTTTCAAGAGTCTACGACAATTTTTAAAGCTGTACAAAAAAGTCTGGAAACTTATTAAGTGCACATCGTATTTCTAGACAATTCCCAGTTGGTATTGTTTACTTATCTAAATCAGAACAGACATGTTTTCTGACAATACTTTAATCCCTTATTCCGTATATCTTAGCTGAAACTCTGTTCGTTATTTTTCTTAACAAAATCTAACGTCATGTTATATGGCAAGGGACAGAGATATCGATTTTGGTAACTGCTGGGACACACAAGTCTTATTCCAAGAATCAAAATCCGGAAAAATTAAAATCTATTTTTTGATATTAAAAATCCGATTGTTAGTTTAAGCCAGAAATATCCAGCAAATTTAAGATTAACGATTTCATTATTGGTAGATATATTTAAGTCCTTGAGAAAATGTGTTATAAATGTTACACACATTCTTTAGTAATTATTAATGAGAATATAGCGAAGTGACAATGCTCCAGAATTTTAACGAGAGGAATCCACGGCCTGGGTGCTTCAAGTTCGAATCCCATTCGTTCCAACAAATCACTTACACTTACTCAACTTCACGTGGTCCATCCCGTAAGTAGCTGGTATCTATCTCCAAAAATATCGGGAAAACATGTACCAAAAGTATAATTCATACGATTTGATGACGATGATGCGAACTATTAGAAAATACGTGTTCAGTCAAACTAGTTGTCTATTTTATACTTTGACTGGTTTGTTGTATTTTTGTTCATTTGTTTAACATTATCCGCTAAATACAGCTCATACTTTCAATCTGTTAAAAGTAACGTCAAAAATATTGGATGTTTTTATGGCAACTTACATTTCGACTCGACGCCTATTTCTACTCTGTTACACATACATATTTTTCTCCGAAAATTTACGTTCTTGAATTTTTAGGTGTTTCTTATTATTATAGACATTTTTTTTTCCAAAATAATTTTATAAGATTTCGCAATTAAGATTTTGCGACATGATGTTGAAAAATTTTCCAAGTCATATTTTTTAAAAACTCATATTCACTTATAGAAAGGAATGTCGCCACTTGGACGTAAGGGGTTGCTATTTGGAAGCATACCTACGAAAGATTAACGATATGTTGGTTTACGTTTCATTTAAACTTTTGCATACTATTACAGTAAGGGAAACAGGTAGCAGGAAAGGAATTGCAAATTCTAACTGCCCGAGGGAAGAAACTATTAGAGTAGAAAGCTTAGGTCCCTAAACACACACACACACATACACACATACACACACACATATATATATATATTTGTATGTATATTTTTATACAGCTATATACATATCATTTATCCTTAATGACATGCTGTTAGCGTTTTCGTAGATACATAAACATGGCTTGGTCCTCGATATGACCTTAAACTATATCCAATGGTGAGGTCCCAGCTTGCGGGCTTTAGGGAGGGTGGAGCCACCCTTTAATTGCCATTGCTCCCAGGTCCACTCTGACCCGGAGTGGTAGTACCTGTTAGGGTCCAACTATGGGTTAAATAGAAACCGACTTGAAAACAACAAATATATTCTATTAAAAAATTTTTCTTCAAAATCTTTGGATTCGGCATTAAATAACCTGAAAAGGGTTGATATGCCGTAAAACAAAAACAACCAACCAACATAAACATGGCTTTTTATTCCCTTCTGACGAAGAACATTTGGCATGAAATATCACGGACATAATAGGTTCTTTCCCCCAATTAAATCTGATGATTTAAACAAAAATTGAGATTTAAAAACCTTTTTATTTCTTACATTTTCCATTCATGTTATTTTCGCCAAAGTTCTTGGAACTGTCATAGTATACATTTCTTGTCTCTTTCTCTCACTGGGTTCCGAGGTAAGAATGCATCTATTCTAGTGGATGTATGTAGTTTCGTGCTGTTAATTGAGGTTGCATCACTTACATTTGTTACATGTAACCTCGTAAAAGCTATTGTGGCTTATCTATACCGAGAAGATCTTATTTAGACTGCAAATATTATGTGATTTGAAGTATTTAGTTAAAGTTTATCTGGGGGGAAAGTATACCTGGTTGTCCTGACAAACCTCTGTACTCAGACTATCTGTATGTAAGGGGTGTTTAAACGTGAAGTTTAATCTCAGACCAAATGCAATATTTCATATACAAAATAGTAAATACGCATGAAATGCTATATATATATATATATATATATATATATATATATATATATATATATATATAGCAAAAATGGTAATAAGTAAAAAGCTGAAGAAAGTGCTAAATACTTATGTATTACACAATATATATATATATATATATATATATAAGCATAAATGATATATTCATATATTATCCAGTTATTCATTTTAATGCATGAAAAATAAATTCTTACAATAAAAAATACAAACTATCAAACATGTTTATTGTTTTATTGCTGCAAATTTATGAAAAGGAATATTCCACACTGTTGAGTAGTTTTTTTTTATACTTTGATAATATGACACGAAAATAAATTAATCGATATTTTTGTAAGACGTTTATCATCTTGACGATAAATAATTGCGAATGGCAACAAATTGGCACATTTGCAACGAATATAAAACTAAAACCGTTTTGCTAAGCCATGAAAAGAAATTAAATAACGCAAGAACGTTTTAATTCAGGTCATCTATCTTTTTTTGATTTAGCCTATGAGTAGTTGCAGCATTTCGATTGTTTTTAATAAGGATAATGGCGGCATTCCTAATCACAATTAATATATAGAGTTGTGCTTGGAGTACCCTTAAATCTGTATAAAATATTATTCGTTTTTACATTAAATAATTTAACTTTTAGTATTTTTCTGAAAGTTAGTCGAAATCTGTTGAGATCCTGGTGGTGTGACGTCACATGTAAGTGCTAAGATGTTACTTCCGTTGTACGTGAATACATCAGCAATCTATGGTCACCCTTGGCCTGAACTTCACGAAAAACACTCGTCTATCTGAAACCACTGTCAATGATTTCCCTCACACATTAACCCTCATTTTCAAGTGCCTCCGGGTTTTTATAAGTGATGACTCTTTTGTAAGAAGACGAATATAACTGTGATTAATCTTTGTAATTGTTTAACATTTAAACTATGGAATTTTCCTGCATAATTAATTTCATCTTTTTCATTTATACTTTGTTTCGTCTTTGATTAAGTTTAATTTTTAGTTTAATCGTTTTACCATCTGATGATGTTTTGTTTATCATTGCTTATTATTTCATGTTTAAGCAATCACCATTAGGTGTATTTTATTACCTTTATCATTGGTTTAATCGTTTTTGCTTTTATTTCTTAATAATTACCTTTTAATCTCTATTCTTATCTACAACTTACTTGGTGTGTGTGAGCTCCTTCCTCATAAGTTCCGAAACAGCTGAATCTATCTTTTGCAAATTTCACACAAAGCTAATTTTTATGTCTAGCAGTGTTCTTAGATATGGAAATTCATCCGATAAGTAAAAAAATTCACAAATGTCCGATCGTAAAAAAAATCTTTCTGTTTTTATCGATAAAAAAAGAACAATTTTTACAGGGGAATATTTTACGTTACTCCGGCCAATAATTTTATTATTTCTCCAGACAATTGTAACATGAAATATTCCCCTGGAAGACTATTTTTAAGATCGTCAAGCCTTACTATCAGCTGACGTGATATTGTAAACAAACACAGACGGAATTTGATGAACGACATTATCATTTTTTTTATAGTTTTGCGATTTAGTCCACCGAGCAAATTATTCCTCGTTATATATAATAATCAACAGAGGATTAATTCCATAATAATACATACGCAATTTTCATAAATTAAACTATCATGTTTAAGCGTATTGTACAACCGGGCAATGTCAGATGTCCAGCTAGTAATGAATAGATACATATTTTTTCTTCAACATTAGTGTCACCTTATATCCTTCGTAATATGTTTAGGAAATGCATTTTAATAACAAACAAGAACAACAGAAAACTTGAGAAAGCTTTATTCTGCTTAGAATAACTGATACACGTGTAGTGAGATGTGATAGTGTTGTACTTAACTAAAGAATGTCCAAAAGGGAGATAATCATGAAATGATGGAAGTTACTCTCGATGAATGTTCACTCTATTAAGAGATTCCATATCTTGTTTTACCCAAAAATTACGTTGGGGATATTTTTTGTGTGTGATTGAAAATACATGAATTTAAAAAGAGATGACTTTTAGTACGAAAATATTGTGGGAAGTTGTTCTGTTTTATGGAATTCTTACCTCTAAATGTGATAATGTATTTTCAATGTCCAAGTCATATTGAACTTTTACGAAAATAAACTATGACCTCCATAACAAAAACAAACAAAAAAAAACGAACTCTGTATATTTTTTATTAATTGACTGATCCCCTTCATCTTGTAGAAGGTGGTAAAAAATCACATTTGTCAAGACTAGATGCTAACGGAAGCCCGAGCAATAAATCCACCGCGCCTGTTCAGATTTAAAACCTCATCCAAGACCGGGTCGGCATCATAAGAGAGTTTATGGTAAGCAACCGGGGAAAAGCTGACGCAGACACTGCCAGATGCCAGACGATATATTCGAAACGCCGAAAAGAATATTTTAACACGGTAAGGTAAGACTTACCGTAAGTTAAATCTCATGAACTAAGTAGGTTTTATTATTGTTAAAAAAGTACACTAACTTTTTTTTTCAATAAATGTTTAATGAAGTAAAAAAAATTCTTTTTAAAAGCGAAAACGTGGAAACAACTATTAACGAAAATAAACAAAAAACTTTTTTTCATGTCAAGTAATTACGATATTTTCTTAATTTTCCCAATAAAATACACGTCAGATAAGTGATTTGTCTTTTTAACTAAAATATCGTCTGTTGATAGCTCATCGTTGATTGGATAGTCGTGTCCGCATTATCCGATATCTTACTGTAAACTACCGGAAGATGCCGATGTGACATTGGATTACATTTTTGTTCATTACTACTGCGCCAAACTTTAATACATTATTGGGATTGCTCGAAATACTGTTTTCATTCTGAGTAATAGTTTCACACAGTTTGGGTCGATGTAACCCTCGATTATCCTTAGGTGTGTCTTGTCGAACTCATTAATACAATATCTCCAGAATTGACACAGAAATCCAATAATTTATTTATTAAATATTTATATTATATTATCTAATAACTTATTAAATGTGAATAACATGATTTTGTTCCGTCAGCTCTGTCTTAGTTGCAGTCCTAAATAATTTGCAATTGTATTTAGGAAAATTCAGTTAAATCTTACAATATTCTGGAGATTTAAGTTCTAATCCTCTGTGTGGTTGACACACAAATACACTTAAGAATTACTTAGGATTTCTACATAATATTCACTGATGATGAGATATGTCTACCTGTATGGATTAAATAAAAATTCTGTTCAAAAGTCTGTGCAGATTCGCGAGTTTGACATGATATAACTGAAGAAGGTCAAACGGTACATAGGCAAAACAGTTTGTATTGGTAAAACTCAAGATGAGAATAGTAGCCCAAAGAATCCAAATAATTCGAATTATCTCATCTCAAAAATGCAGATATGTAAGACGTTAATTCACAAATATCTGTTCAAATGTGACAAGATACAACTATGAACATCCAGAGAACTATTACACAATGGAGAACTAAAATATTGTTCGCAGATCATTGTGCAAATGATTGCACTGCATGAGTTCTAGTTTCAACAAGATGCGGCAATTTCTTAAATCATCAATTCCTGAAGGGATTGATTGAAAGAGACATTTGGAGGCTGTTTTATCAGATGCAAAATTATTTAGAGAGGCCAATTCACAGCTTCCCTCACGGCATGTCCTCCCCAACTACGCATGTAATCCTCTCCCCTGACACACACTTATATAAGAGGAGGGAAAATCACCATATAACCCAGGAAAGCCATTAAAAACCATTTATTGATCAGTATTTAAGGATGCTAAAGACAAAGAAATGTCCACAAAAAAGGAAGGTCATCCTTAACACACGCTTTAGAATAAAGAAACACGTAGACTCTTATGGTTTAATATGATGTTTAGACGTACTAAACCAATTATTATCAAAGTTCCATTTTAATTCTGAAAACGATTAAGAGATGCGGTTCATTGAAATGCACGTCTTGCTGTTGCAGGTGTTGGATGATCTTCGTGCAACTAGCGTCGAGTATTTCCAAATGAATTCAGTATGACTTTTGAAGGTGTTCATTAAGCTTTCGATAAGAGTCGGAATTCTTTGTTTACAAAGTCATTCGGCGGAAGTGACCTCAGGCAAATTTTAATTTACGGATAACCAACACTGTATATAATGTAGACTTTTAAAAGTAAATATGAAAATATAAGTTTTATTCAAACAGTTTTATTTGAACTTTCATAACAAAATTATAACCTTTACAATAAAAATATTTTATGAACTGTTCAAGTGTTGTCATTTTTTTTTACATCAAACAAAAATATAACAGTTAATAAAATATTAATAGACTGGTTTTTCAACGAGATTTTGTTTAAAAATATTTGAACTGTCTTTTTTTAAAATATATAAGGAACTGTTTTTGTTTGATTAAAAAACAATTCATAAACCTATTAATAGACAAAAATAGTTCATAAATATTTTTAAGAGTTCTATTTTTACGTTAGATGTGAAAACAAAAATGACTAACATCTGATAATTGATTATAAAAAAACAGTGCAGTTATTATAAAAGTCACAATTTTGTTATTAAAGTTTAAATAAAGACTGTTCGAATAAAACTTCTATTTCTGTATTTGTATGGAGTAATAACAGCTAATTAGTATACAGAGTTGGTCAAACGTAGCTTAAAATTTGTGTGACGTCACTTCCGCTGGATGGCTTCATAAACCAAAAAGTGCGACACGTAACGAAAGCCGTTCATTGTTCATTATCTATGAAATCATGTAAATATTGTGAGATTTCTCAGAATATAGATAATAAACGCAATAATCATGATTAACACTTTTTTTTTTCATGAGAGTCCATTTAAATTTGATAACAATGTACATAATATTGAAATACATATGCATGTACAGTTAAACAGGTTTTGACAACAATTCACACACACAAATGCACACACACATACATAATAATATAATTTTCATATATATATATATATATATATATATATATATATATATATATATATTATACATATGAGTGCGATAACAACAGTGGCAACTTTTCAAAATGATACACGAAAACATTTCCAAATGAAAAAACAGGAGTGTATTTAAGTCCTTGTAAATACAGTGCTCAGTATAATTCTGATAGCGCTATACTGAAAATAGAAGAAAACATTACACCTATATATATATAACCTTATATATAATATAAGGTTATATGTAAATATGTGTTTAAAATTAGACATAGTATATTAATATATACATATATATGTGTGTATTTATATATTATATACATGGATAAATGGTGGTATACAAACTACACTTACCACAGTTTATTTTTAGTTAGGCACGGAGGTCTATAAGTATTGTAAACACAGCCATAGTATGTGTGTGTGTAAATATCGTAAAAGACGATCACTACGCACATGTTAACAAAGAGATATATTTTGTACAAGACAGTAACAGACCCATATATATATATATATATATATATATATATATATATATATATATAATAAAATTAACATTCTTTGTGTTGTTTTTTCAATTTATCATTTTCGTTTTTATAATACTTTTTGTTTGCTATAATTATTTCTTTTCTTTGCATGTATATATATATATATATATATATATATATATATATATATATATATATATATATATTAACATTTCAAAATATTAATGTATAAATATTTTTTTACTGACACATTTATCAACATATCCAACAACATAACAAAATTACAGATTGTAATTAAAAATAAAATAAATGTCCAGGGTCTTCATTGAGTCCATGATATCAGTACACGTGTATATACAACGTATATATATATATATATATATATATATATATATATATATATATATATATATATATATATGGTTAGGAATAATGTATATATAAACATATACTTAATAATATATATATGTCTGTGTGTGTATTTATGTATGCATTTTTTATACATAGGTTGTATTTTTTTCAAAAAATGTTTAGTCCAAAATGTCTTTATTTGCATTTTTTTGAAGTTGCACAAATGTATTAATTATAAGCAACGGATTTATAATTACATTTTTCCCTTTTCTTTTGTAATGTATAATGGTAAGTCTATGGTTTATGTGTGCATATGTATATACATATATATATATATAAACAGATACTTACATATATATACACACATGCACACATATACACGCGCACACACACACACACACACACACACACACATATATATATATATATATATATATATATATATATATATATTAGTATATATGTTACGTTTGCTTTTTTTTGATGTAATGGTTTTGGGTAAAATTACTAAACCAACGATTTCGATAGTCCGCGTAGATAGATAAGACCAAGAATGTCGCATACTAAAACAGAAATCTCATACAAGATTTGAAACCCAAACTCCAGAATATGGCACGCTTAAAACTGATGCTGTCTTGGGCCATTTTACTAACGAGTACTACGTTTCGAGAAAACCGAAATTGTACAAATATCGTATTAAAATGACCACATGTTTGTTAATCTTTCTGCACTTGCAACGTAATCAGATCTCCTTGCTGATCCAGGATGCGAAAGAGGATCCATGTTTCATAGGGTTTTGATATTGAAAGATTATTAGGATCTTCGATCCTGTGAAATAAATAAATCGCTTGTTTAGTAATATTCATCACACACATATTTGCATCAATAAAAAGCAACTTAATAATAACATACAATGGGAAATTAATTTACAATGATAAAAGCGTACTCTTTATCTCTCTCTTTTTTCTTCCAGCACACACACATACATACACACACACATGCACACACACGAACACACATACACACCCGCGTGCGCGCGCACACACACACAGACAGACACACACACGAACACACATGAGCACACACATATTTTCAGTGATCTTTTTTGCATCTTTGTGGGCTAAAGTTTGAAATTTGTTTCTTCAAAGAGTTGATATTAATTTTTTTTCTTTTTACCTTTTTTTTGGGGGGGATTTTTAAAGTCTTTTTTGAGGGAGGTCATTACACGCGTGTCCTTTAACTCACTTCTTTTAATGAAAAATTCATTTTTGGAAATAATTATTTGAAAATAGAATTTCTCCATCTTGAATACGATAAATAATAGTCCTTTTTATATTTTTTTTACATTTTAAAGGTTTCGCATGCTAAAACTCATTGTTGTTGATTGCAACAAATATAATTTTGTACAAATCGCAAACAGTTTCTCAATCAATTGAATATTAAATAGGCAAAGGTAGTTAATACCGGTTTTAAAATTGGATTAAGTTTTCAGATTTACTCTTGTAAAAAGTGTTCGATGCCTTCTTATGCAAAGCGTTGTAATACACGAGCTGGCCACGTATTTTTAATCCATCATGGCCGGTTGTTTCATAGTTTGAGTGCTCATTAGATAACCCAAACTTGCTTTTCTGTGTGTTTTAATTATTTTTGGAAGTATGATGGTAGCTCCGGGCCTGAACAAACTGGTTATGATAGATAAAAACACGCAATCCATTCATAAAATGTACGCATATATATATATATATATATATATATATATATATATATGTATGTATATATATATATATGTATGTATGTGTATATATATGTATGTATATATATGTATATATATCATATATATATTTATATATATATGCGTGTGTGTGTGGTGTGTGTTTGTACGTTAAATATGTACACATATATATGAGTGCATATATACGTGTGTGTGTGTGTGTGTGTGTGTGTGTTTTCGGAAACCCCTAGTACGATGTTCCTGTTTTGTTTATGAATGAAACTTGGTCCAAATTAAAAAAAATATAAAATATTCCAGAAAATTATATTTTGTAAATTTTTTCAACTTAAAAGATTGATTTGCGTCATCATTTTCTCCTCTTGGATAAGAATGATGGACACAATCATATTTACAGAATATCTACAATATGCAACGGCTATATATATATATATATATATATATATATATATATATATATATATATATATATATATATATATATATATATATATATATATGCGCATAAGCCTGAAGAGCCCTAGAGTGGATGAACGCGGAATATTCAGTGTAGCTTAATCGCCATATATATTCCATAACTTACTAACTAGCTCTACCTAGGTATTGAGCACTTTTGAAGAAAATACTTAAAGTTTACGCATAAATTTATACTTTCGTATATTAATTTTATGTGAGTAAATGAAGTAGTTATATATATATATATATATATATATATATATATATATATATATATATATATATATATATATCAATATCAATCAGGCAGTAGATAAGAAAAGTTTACTAGAAAAAAGTAAGTGTAAATTTCAATCTAATATAAATATTTCATATTTTTATTTATCCCAAGGATTTATTAATCATCTTTGTTTAAGGTATTCTGCTAAAAAATTAATTTTACATGTAAATTTTTGTTTACAGTTTAAATTTATGTTTCTTTTTTTTTTATTCGCCCGGTTGAAAAAAAAAGAAAGCAACATTGCTTAGAAAAATTATCAACTCGGTCTATATATGTGTAAGAAATCAAAATGAACGAATCACTGATTGTCTTGTTTTAGTTTGAGTTCGTGTGTATACAGGAGAGTGACAATTAATGTGTAAAACAATGCGCATATATAAGTGATGGGATGATTCGAGTATTTTTCCAGATTTTGATATATTTAGTATTCTTGTTTGATATATCAAATTCCGTGCAGTTGCCGATTTCTAATAATCTTTAAATTTCTAAGTATGGAGTTATTTTGCGTGCGTGTACGGGGGGGGGGGTCAAATTACGGTAAAATCTAGAAAACATAAAACGCACTTGTTTTATAGATTTTACTTTTACGTGTAGTTTAAAATGACAAAATTCCACCATGACTTATTAAAGACATGTAGTTTGAAATGGCAAAATTTCATCGTCAATAATTAAGCACATGTAGTTTAAAATAAAAAGATTGCATCGTCATTTATTAAAGACATGCTAAATCAAGTCTTAAACAAACCGGAAAATAAATACAATTCAGAAGAATTGTTTTTTTGTATTGAAGAATATGCATCAATTTTATCGATTTAGATTCCGATTCCGATACCCTAAATGGTCCGATTCTTTTTTCATTTCTAATTCTGATTAATATTCACATCACTTGTGTGTATTTGTATATGTGCAACGCATATACGTGCAATGTGTATATGTGTAATGTGTATATGTGTATAATTGTATATGTGTAATTGTATATGTGTATATATGTGTAATTGTATATGTGTATATGTTTAATCTGTATATATGTGATGTATATATGTGTTATGTTTATATGCGTATATGTGTAATGTATATATATGTAGTGTGTATATGCGATTATATGTATATATATGTAAAGTATATATGTATAATGTTTTATGTGTATATGTGTAATGTATATATGTATGCTGCATATATGTATGATGAGAATATGTGTGATGTGTATATGTGTGATGAACATATGCATGATGTGCCGTGAAAGTCTGCGAACATGGCGGTAAATGAAAAAATCGCTCTATTGTTTATTTTGTTTAACATTTTTTAAAAATCTTACGTTCATTCAATCTCTATTTATTCATTTCTCTTCCTATCCCCTATCTTACTCTCCGCTCCCCTTTTCTTCTTATAACCTCCTTCACTCATTCCTGCCCTCCCTCTGTTTACACACACAAGTAGACAATTACTGTGTTTATAATAGATTGTTCAGAGTGAAGTATGGTTTCTACTTTTTACAAAGAGTTTTTTTGTAGACATTTACTTATCCGAAGAAGCTATGTATATCGGATTCATTGCGAAACACTTACTCTACATAAAAAAGTATTTTCAATCTATATATCTATAAGTATATACACTGCCTATCAAATTATTAACGAGTTTACATTTTTTTTTTAATATTTAGGGAACGAATGAATAAAAATTCATGAAACTTTGAGAAAGTGCTTACAATATTGTTCAACTACTCCAGTCAGAAAATAAAAGTATTTAAAGCAGTATTAGCGAAGAAGATAGGAATATCTGTTGATTTCTGTGTGCCAGGTTATTAACGAGGTTGAGAAAAAAAACACAATATAACCATAACTTGTTTATTGAAATAATTTTCAAACATTAATGAACTAGGAAAAATGCTTAGAACACAATAACTACATGGCAATTTCTACGTTGACATAATTAGTAGGGTATATACGATTCTTTTTTATGAACGACTTGTAAAAGATGTTGGTTCACAGAATTAGTCAAATTTGTGATTTCGTCAACAGTTATTGCGATACCTCGGTGAGAGCATCCCAAAACTTATCTTTGCTCTTAAATTTGCGTCCACTTGCATAGAGGCGTCGCTTCATGATACTCCAAAGGTTCTCAACTGGGTTCAAATCTGGTGAATTCGCAGGCCACTCCATCTTCCGTAGCTCAGAGAACCCCACTTGTTGTAAATATTCTTTACTCTTGTTTGCTGCATGCGATGGAGCATTATCCTGCATAAAAATAAGGGTTCTTCTGAACGTCAACCTTTGCTTCTTCAGCTATGGTTCAAAGTGATCCTTCATAAAAGCTATGTAAGCATTTGACATAATTTTTACGCCTTCTGGGATTCCCCATGAGCCAACTAAAGTACCTCCGATAATCGCAGCCCAAATCATTATCCCACCAGCACCTTGTTGGCGCCTTAAACGCTGGTGACGATGTCGTCCATCTCAGATCCATTCCTTGCTCCAGCCATCTGGGCCATCCAGAGTGACACGCACTTCATCCGTGAACAAAACTTTGGAAAAATCCTGTTTTCATGTTGTCCTCTGCCCATTTCGATCAGTTTTGTATGTGATGTTGCTTTAATGGAGGCTTTGTCACAGGTTTAACAGACTTTGCCACTTATTTCAGAAAGCGACATCGAGTACTTTTTGAGACATTCTTCAATCTGGCTTGGTCAAATACTTCTCGACTTGTCTGCACAGGATTCTTAACAACTTCACGATTAATTTGGAGTAGAGAACGGCGTGAAACAGCTATAGATTTACCTTTATCAGCTCTCTTACATACCTTAGTAGGGTCCTTGACAAAAGTTCTTCACAGTTTAATGGTACCTTCCTATCATTTGCGATATTTCGAGGGTAGTTTTACTTTTTGCTACCTGTCTTGTAATAGTACTCTTTTCAAAGCTACTCAAATCACTTTTACGACCAATTTTATTGACGAAACAAACTGCCTTGTTAATAATTTGACACACCTCAAATAACATGGATTCAGCAATTACGATGGCAAGATCTTTACATTGCGCGGAAGAGTACTAAAATTTCACAGTACGCGCAGCCTAGCATTACCAACGTTTTCGAAACGCGTAAAAAATGTTATCTCGTTAATAAATTGACACGCAGTGTATATATATATATATATATATATATATATATATTGTATGTGTACATATAAATATTTGAAGATATATTTCGTTGTATAAGATAGACAGAGAGCAATACTTTATTTTTCTCAGTAGTTTTAAAATTTCTCTAACGAGCAATAAATAATTTTAATGGGTGAATAAATATTTTTATTTAAATTTTTACGAGCCATTTGGTCTACTTTACTAACCACCTTAAATACATTACTTTTAGTCGAAATAAGAGTTGAATACAGACTATTATTTTCTAAATAAATATATTTTTGTATGCAACGGAACATACAGGTAAATTACCATTCTTTGCATTATGATAGGTTTTTAGTCCTTCTCTAAACGTCGAAAGGGATTTTGTTGACCAAACATATTTAGATTGTTTACAAAACCAACAAACTTTTACATTTACCAAAAATTTCAAGTAAACAAAAGCTTTTTTTTTTATAACTTTGTGTTGTTTTCTTTAATGAGTTCGTACCAAAAGGCTTGTTCGTTTGATGAAGTATTACCTTTTTTTAAAAAAAATTCTGTCATCATTTTTGTGTGAAAATAAAGAATTTTAATATCCCCCCAAATGTTTCACGAACATTTTCGATTTACCGTCAATTCATCTTCGGATTAAATTTAAATCAACTCTTAGCTCAGAAAAACTAGCGACGTAAAGAATTAGTAGTCGAACATAATCAATATTCGTAGACAGTATATGCGGCCACTAATTTCTTTCCTTGTCACTTTTCGACACTCAACTATTTATTTATATTACACTTGCAGATTCGACGGCGAAGTAAAAACATCCGTTATACATATGAAACATAATAAAATTCCTTATTTTCATAGAAGAAATGCTAATAATACAAATAGAAGTTTTATGTTATTTTTAATAATAAAAAAAAATGTTGCTTCAGAATATAATATTACCGTTTAGTAATTCTCTATTTTAAAAAGAAATAGTACTAGTGCATTTTAGATTAAGTAATACTTTGTGATTCAAATATTAAAATATAAACAATATATAATCTTGGGAGATTTTTTAACTTTAAAGACTATATTTGACACAAAATGTCTCCAAGTCCATCGTAGGAAAAGTATTTTACTAATACGCCCATTAATCTCTTACAATCAGTGCATGAGTTTGTTTTCAAGGATCTTCTACTGTGTACCATTATGCATTGTTTCAAGGGTTTAGAAAACACACACACACACACACACAAACACACACACGCACACATATATATATGCGCCTGACTATTTGTCACGAGAATGAAACGCAGAATATTCTGTGTAGCTTAATTGCCATATATATTTTCATAACTTTATGAATATATACATATATATATATATATACATATCAGTATGCATATATATATATATATGTATGTATCTTGTATGCTTCTTCTAATCTTTTGAACATTTTTGGACTATTACAGATTGCTGTTGTCTGGGTAAGGATCCAAACGAATTATTTATTGACATGAGAATTGTTTCTGATTGCGTTCAGTCCATCCATCCGTTTTAGAATAGAGAGTAGATATTGTAGTCTATCTACGAACATCTTACACCATTGAAAAACAAAAACGGAGCTTTAAAATCGTGCGTTGGTTGTTGTAAACTCAAAAACACAATTAAGCAGATTCGTAGCCACAGTCCTAACCATCCGAACCCACGTGAGCAGACAAGTGTCGTCGAGGCGCGCGCCTCTGTTTGGGTTGCGTATCGACGGTGTCAGGAGGAGCCATTCAGATCTCGGGGAACAGGATTGTCAATTCCATCAGCCGGTGGTTTTGTCGTGTTGAGGGTGGCGTACGTTCCTCTATGGGCGGGATATCCAGCTGCAAGTAAAGTCGTTTTCATCATGAGACGACCCTTAAAAACAATCGTTTTAGAAGGATAAGCAGTCTTTCATAAAAAAAAACCTTGAAAATATACTTCCTCATGTTTAGATAGAAAATGGAAAGTACGTACTAATTAGACAAACATTATGGATTTAATGGTATTAAACATTAAAACTAATTAAGATATATTCCTAATATAAATACTCTTTATTTTCAAATGAAAAGGATGCATATATTGATGTATTTAACTAAATAAATTTGTACATATTTAGCAGGTGAGCTTCCTATGACAGTATCGTCTCTTACAAATGATTTGGAATCTAACCGAAATGATATGGACGATTATCGGTGTCTCTATGTACCTGTAACCCTTTATATATATATATATATATATATATATATATATATATATATATATATATATATATATATATATATATATATATATATATATTTATATTATATCCAATCTTGTGGGATCTCACATCGGATGAGAAACTAATAGTCGCTTTCAAGAAATTCTCGAGAAAAATATAATAAATGTATTTAAAATTTTAAAATAATCTACTCATATATATATATATATATATATATATATATATATATATATACAAATATATATATATATATGTGTGTGTGTGTGTGTGTGTGTGTGTGTGTGTGTGTGAGGCCTTCGTTCAGTCTCGAAAGACAAAAGATACCCCCTGCAGGGGCAGTTGCGCGTTTAATTGTGAGACAAAGGTTGCGCAATCTCCAACCACACTTTTCCTGAATCGGCACTGTTTGAGTCCAGTGGCAAGAAGTCCAGGACGACTGGAAACAATGGCGAGATAAGCGGAGAACACATAGAGCACCTGGAAGTCACAAATGGTCACACATTTAGTACTAACCAGAAACACATATATATATATACATATATATACATGTATATATATATATATATATATATATATATAAAAGTGTATATACATATATATACATATATGTATACATATATATATACATATATATATGTATATATATACTTATATATATATATATAGCGTAATGGTTAGAAGCCTGGACTGCCGTATAAACGGTCGGGTTTCAATCCTGGCTTGAGGTAGTTGCCTGTCTAGCCGCACTGATGAGCTGTGAAACAGCGAAACAGTACTGTATGTGGATGACTATATATATATATATATATATATATATATATATCCCTCGTCCCCCCTCGTCAATCTTTCACGAGAAACACCCGTCTGGCTGAAACTACTGTTAATAATTTTCCCCACTCTTTATCTGTGCTTAAATCCAAACGTAGATTCCATGAGAAAAGCTTCTTTCTTAGAACTGCACGCCAGTGGAACTCTCTGCCGCTTGCCTGTTTCCCACCTGACTACAACTTGGACCTCTTCAAGTCCAACATAAACAAACTCCTGACAAACCGCCCCCTTAAGTAAGACACTGTATCAAACCCCCCAATACTAATGATTACTAGAATACTATCTTATTGATTACTGTACACGCAATAACCCTTATCCCTGAGTGGCCTTCGGGCCTTAATAAATGGTGACCCCCATGTAAAAAAAAATATGTATACATATACATATATATATGTATACATATGAATAAATAAATATATATATATATATATTCTATTTTTGTGCAATGAGTAGTTGATATATATATATGTATATAAATGTACATATCTATATCTTTACAGATATATATGTATATATATATATATTAATTTCTAAGTCAACCTAATTAACATAATGACATATGCATAAGGGCAATTATTAATTGTTCATATGTTTATAGATGTATCCTACTAATCCCAGGAAGTTTTAGAATAAAAACGAAACGTCAATGAACATAAATCAACTTTAATTTAACCATCTCTCTCTCTTTCATATATATATATATATATGTATATATATATATATATATATATATATATATATATATATATATATATATATATATATATATATATATATGAATAATAACGTGTAATATTTGACCAAGAGAAATTCAGTACTCGCTATCTTTACAACGATTCCTAATTATTGAATGAGACCCCATTCATAAACAATAACTCTATTAATGGTTACCGGAAAACAGAATATTTTTTTTTTAAATCATGAAAGACATTTTATGTATTTACACTATCAGACGAGATTAATTTTATTTGGTTGATACTTTGTTGCATTTTGCTTTAGTTTTATTACGATCCCATTCACTCTTCACAGACTAGGTTTATTGTAGTTCTTAGTTAATAAAATTAATTCATAATTTAACACAATATACATAGTAATATTTAAATTTAACATTACCTTATTTCCCATTATGTATATTTATAATTATTACTACTAATAAATTAATAATAACAAAACATTGAAATCAAGTAAAAAACAAAATAACAAACAAAACATTAAAATATAAATGAAACAATAAAAACAATTAAAACAATTAATGATTTTAAATACTGTCAAAATAATTGTTTAACCGTCTTTTAAGAAATGCAACGTGTCCTTCTTTTTAATCAGATATCTTTTTAATAATATCAGGTAATAAATGTGTAAAAACAAAGCAAAATTATAATAAAATGATTTCACAAAATAAAAATAAAATAAGAGAAAACAAAAAATATTTATAATAGAAATGCTAATTTTGTTCAGGATAAATTCTGACGACCAATTTGTAACAAAATCGATTTTTATCTAGTGAGAACTAAAATCTAAGGGAGTCTTTATATAATGTTACTGCCCAATTGATTTAAGATAAAAATTATTAAAAAAATAGAAACATTTCCTCACACAAAAATGGACATGAAAAATGCATAAACCGTCAGTAATAATGCGCCATTGATCTGACATGTACACACTTGGATCGACAGATATAAACATTTTCTACCTATATATATATATATATATATATATATATATATATATATATATATATATATATATATATATATATATATTAATGTTATTATTATTTTATGTATCAACATAAAGTTTTATGTATCTATTTCAGTATTTACTTCAACCGCCCTCCATACATAAATGGAGCTAGATAGTAAGTTTTTAAATTATAATCGGCAATTGGCTTAATTGACATATTTAAAAAACAATGCTCCCTCTCTCTCTCTCTCTCTCTCTCTCTCTCTCTATATATATATATATATATATATATATATATACATGCATACATATATTGAAATAATTTTTTAAAAATTTTGGCTTCAAATAAAATATTAACATAAGCCTCATTTAGATTGTGCACTAAAACTATTAAAGCTGTAAATATCTGTTTATATTAGACGGCTTGACTGGGAACTGACACTCATTTTTGTACTCTTTCAAAATAAGTTCAGTTTATTTACGATACATTCGTACAGTTACTTCGGCCAGTACTGATATTTGCATATATATAATTCTCTCTATTAGGTTGACAAGTAGGTTTTTGCGGGCTTTGTTTAAAAGTTTGATTTCAAATGATGTATTTTTAAATAAGTTTTCAATGCAATACCTTTACTTTATATATCATTATACATATCGTTTTAAGATCTATCGAATCGTTTTAATGACAATCGTTTTAAAACAATTATGTCTTCTTTTAAGAATGTTGAATGAAAAAACAGCAAATCAGCACAATTTTCTCATTTCAATTTAAGCTAGGTCGAAAACCTGCTGAAACAGCCCGTGATATCAACGAAACGTTTTGCCCATGAATCACTACTTAACGCACAGCACAATAGTCCTATAAGATATTTCGTAGTGACGACGAGAGTCTTGAAGATGGTAAGCATAGTGGTCGGACATTGTATATTCACAACGATTAATTAAGACCCTAAGTCGAAGCCAATCTCCGTACAACTGTTCGATAACTTGCTTCTGAATTTGACGTAACGTTTACGACGATTTCCAACCACTTGAGAAAAATTCGACAGACAAAAAACTTTATAAGTGTCTCATGAATTGAAGTACATCCAAAGAAAACGGCATTAAAAAGTGTCATCTTCTCTTCTTTTACTAAAAAAAGAACGACCCGTTTCTCGACCGGGTTGTGAATAGCGATGAAAAGTGGGTTCTTTACGACAACAAGCGACACTCAGCTCAGTAGTTAGATGCTGAAGAAGATCCACGACACTTCTCTAAGTCATAGTTGCACCTGAAGTAGGTCATGCTTACTGTTTGGCAGTCTGCGACTGTCTTATGCATAACAGATTTTTTTTAACGCAGTCGAAACCATTACGGTGAAGATATACTGTCAACAAAAGGGATTAAATACATCAGAAACTTCGACAACAACACCCAGCATTATTCAATTGAAAAGACCCAATTCTTCTCCACAATAATACCGGACTGCACATTGCTAAACCGCATTCTCCGTGAGAAATGCTTCACAAACCTAAGCGATATCAAAAACGCTTTCAATGACTTCATCGCCATCAGAAGTCAAGATTTTTATGTTACTGGAATAAATCAACCTGTTTTGTGTGGGTTAAAGTGGGTTAATTCTGATGGTGTTTACTTCGATCGATAAATTTTTGTTTGAATCGAGATATGTTCATTTAAATGAAAAAGGTAAAAACCGCAAGAACTTTCTTGTCAATCTGATATGTTTTTATTTATTTATTTTTCCAGTACGAGCGGCTCATTAGCGATGAGAATATACATAAAACCAAAGAAGAAAATGTCAGAATATTAAGTCGTATTCCTCCTCTCAGAAAGTCAAGAACATTTATACTCTGGAAGTGTGTTTGATGAGCATCATGTGTCACGCTCCCAGAGAACGGTGTATAAAAATATAAAACATTTTTACACTTGTATAATTGATAGACCGATTGTAAGTTCCAATTGTAGCGGTATTATATAAAAAGTGCACATTTTATGCATACATACATATATATATATATATATATATATATATATATATATATATATATAGATAGATAGATAGATAGATAGATAGATAGATATATATCTATTGTATAGATTGTTTTACTAGATGTAAAAGTAATGAAACCCGCGTAATTATTTAAGAGTGCTCAATGGAGGCCAGAGCTACTATATAGTTTGTTTATTTTACAAACAATATTAGTTACATATGTGCATACATGTTTAAGTGGAATCCCAATTCAGAGACTACTTCATCAGAACAAAAAGGGGCGGTATTGAAACGAGAGTCAAGATTACATTTGTTATTTTTATAAAATATATTCGGGTGTGGTTTACGCTCTAATAAAAAGCGGGTGTATACTTTGTGAATGTCAGCACTGGGGATTTCGAAAGGAGGTGCAGAGAAGAATTGAGTAGGGACAGGAGGTTGAAGGAAGAGGGGGAAGTACGATCCCGTCTTGTCAAGCTATCATAATGAGGAGGTATTGGTGTTATTTTAACTTGGCGGTTGCTTATTGGCCTACGTTTTCGCTTTAATCTGACGTAATACTATGCCCTCATCGCAATTACTTTCCGATCTTAGGTCTTTTGGGTTAAAATTTTTTTTTTTTGCTTTTATGGTGACGACTTTATTGTTCACCAATTTTATTAATAAGGTCTATTTATTTATTTATATATTTTATTCAAATCTTTTTTCCACGCATTTTTTTCTCGTTTGTAAATTATTTATTTTTTTTATTCGTTTATAAAATATATGTCCATATGCTCACATATGCTCACACAGGGATCGTACCTCTCTGGCTTCCTTTAACCCAAACCCCTACTCCTTTGTTCACCAAAACTTTTACTGCTCACCTTCACAAACTATACTCCCCACTTTCTTTCAGTGTGTAAATGATACCCGAATATATTTGATAAAAAAACGAATATAATCTTTACTCTTGTTTCAAAATAACCCCTTTTTTTAGTCTGATGAAGTTGTCCCTTTGAAAAGGGACACCACTGAAAACTGTATATGCACATAAGTAACCAATAATGTTTGTATAACAAACAGGCTATATATATATATATATATATATATACATATATATATATATATGTATATATATATATGTGTGTGTGTGTGTGTGTGTGTGTGTGTGTGTGTCTGTGTGTGTGTATAAAGACAGAGAGGTTTCGTATAAAGCCAAATTATTTTTGATTTCAGAAATGTTTTAACCTCATCTAGACATATAATACATGTATTGGTAATAACACATAAGTTTTCTTATTTACCGAAATAAATTACAATTTCAGAAAATCCAGTTTTTTTCTTCTGTAAAACTAAAAATTAATTTATATGTTTCAGACTTTGTTACAAACACTGCGCCGTCTTTATGTTTGTGAAGAAATGACGGTAATTATGTAAATAAAAGCCAATAAATGCTTGTAAGGACACAATGATTTGTCAGAAAATATATCACTTTATAATTACTCCAGAATCACATTTTAGTACTTAGTTTGGCATGAAAACAAGTGTCGTCGTATTTTATTTGGAATTTTGATTTAAAACATGTTTCTCCTTCGTACAGAAAATTACTTCTTGCAAATTAAGAAACTTATTTTCATCGACGAAAATATCTGGATTTTGTAATAAAGATGGATTTACATATTAATACCATCAGAATTTTATATTAAGTTACATAAAGCACGAGAGTAAAATGACATAGCCAAAAACT